>NC_041406.2:33901080-34068580 GCF_900747795.2 Erpetoichthys calabaricus
GTAAATAGTAAATAAACGCTAATAATCAATTTAGTTATTGGAGTAAGGTAACATAAATTACTACTGGTCAGAAGAAATTATCTGTTAGCAGTTAATAAGATGCAATGTCTTAATGGAGGAGGATGATGTAATGTCAGCAGGTGAGGGTAGAAAAGAGTGTGCAGCTCAGTCGCTCACTGAAGCCTTTCCTATGGACAGATGGAAGACAACCTCCGCCTGCCTGTTCCTAGGACAATGACTCCATCTGCTCCAGAAATGGACATGCAAATGTCACAGACCCCACTGAAACATTGTAAGACAATTGTACCGTCCTATAGACTTCCTCAGTTGTTTCTTCAGAAGTAAATTTAACATTTGAAGGCAAATTAAATGTACCTTTTCTATCATTATTTCCTTGTCCTAATATTTTCCACCATGGTTACCGTCTCAAGTATGACTACAATTCTTCCCAGGGAGCACACGCCCCCTTCTGGATACAGTATGTTAAATAAAAGTCCTTTTTTAACCTGATGTTAACTGCAGTGGGTCACAGAAATCTGCAGCCTCTTCTCTCTGCACTGAACACAAAGGTTCAATTCACTCAATCGTGATGTCCGTGTGTTGATTGACGATGCAAGGAAAGACAGAGGAGCAACTTTGAATATTTTTGACTACAAAGCATTGTCACACATGGGTGTCTGAAGATCACCATCCGGGCTCTACTAAGGTGTGTAATACCACCCCAGGACAAGTGGGGATGTGGTTGCTAATTATGTCATCTTCTTTTGACTTTGCAGTATCCAGAAACCGCCCATTGAGGGCAACTGAACCCCGCCCCCAGTGTCCCAGAGGCCCCGCCCCGGTGGACTGAGGACGTTCCCAGAGAAGGGAGTCTCACTTTAGGGAGGAGCCTCTGCATGAGGGAACTTGCCGTGACTGACCTGTTCAAATGAGCCCCTTTAACTACGGAGATTGTTGGCCGAGACGGCACATTAGATGCCTGTTTTCTGTTGTTCCACCGAGTGCTTGTGTCAGTTCAGTTTTACGGAAAATTGCAATAAATGGAGTAGCCTGGTTGGCACCCCAACTTTTCTTTGGGACGCCAGTCATGTTTCCGTTTATCACAACATCAACATAATGTGATAGCAGAAAATTTCCTTACGCTCTGTGGATGGGAAGGTCAACTTGTGGGAGCCTCTCGAAACAACCTCTTTGTCATCTGAAGCAGTTATGTGATGCAGCAGGTGAAACATCTCGGCAGGCTGTGTGGCACTGTAGCTAAAGTGGTGGACTTTAAAATAAACCGCAGTGAGTTCACCGGGTGATCCCGAGCATTCGCTTCACCTACCTGTGGACCAGGAGTGGAAAGTACAATGTATGCTGATGGTGTGAGTTGTGATGAGTAAATCTGTCCACTAAGTCATAACCTCGTCTTGCGTTGTAGCAATCAAACTTTTTTCTGTATGTTAGTAGCCGGGAAGCAGGCCTCTGAATGAGTTACAACATAACACAGCAACAGGATGTGAAAGGCAGCCAAAGTAATCATTCAGAGGAGACTGGAGGCTTGAGGAGGAGAGATGGTTTCCCGACAAGGACTGCAGGCAACGTCCCCAAAACTCTGCTGACTGATAAGCGGCCCTACACTATAGAAAATCAAGATTCAATTTATGTTATGACACAGAGAGTGGACTTGTCACAGTTCGGAGCTGCCCGCCATGATACACTATCTTTGGATAAAGTGACCTCTTAAAGTATTTCACATTAGGACGGCAGGCTAATAAGTGAAATCTCAATATGGTGGATACTGGCACAAATATATGTTACAAGACCACAGGTTTGAAGTTCCTTCTTAAGCGGCTTTGAGTAAACCGCATAACCTGCCTTAAAAAGTGTGTAAAATCCAATTATGTATTAGTGTGGAGTTCGTGTCCACTGCAAAAGAGGCTATATAACTAAGTTACATGGAAACAAGACAAAACCAATGAGGTCATTAATGGACTGCGAGAATATAACGAAGAGCAAACATGGCCACAGGGAGGACTAAGCATCAAGCTACATCAGGAATGGACAACAGTCAAGACATGGACAGGTGGCAGGATGATCAAGCAAAATGCACCTGGCAATGAAGTGGATACATGCCATTTGAAACAAACTCTAGAATAAGATTTTAGTAGAACAAAAAAAACAATATTTTCAAAAGGTAAAATCAAATTACTTCTCAAATAAACATCCACAGAGCTCCATTCTTCCCAAGCCTCAGCTAGACAAGTGTCGTAATTCTGTTTGTTTTGCTTTGATTTTATCCCCTGAAGGCAGTACTTCAAAACTCGGACTCAAAGGTCGCCTGCAGTTCATCCTTCATGACAGACAATGAGCTACTGTTACTGAAGGATGAAAAGTAAGCAGAAACTAAAAATACTTCTTAACTGGCATGGGCTTTGGTAAAAGACATCATTCTCTAGCATCCAATAGATCTCATTTTTGCCTCAACTGGAATGATTAGCGCGGCCCCTGGAGAGGTGACCTAATTCGTTCTTACAGACCGGTTTCTGGAAGAGAGTGAGACACCAAAGTGTGCAGGAGAATCTCTTTTCTCAAATTATCTGGCTTTGTTATTAGTGGATATTTGTAGGCTTTTGTTTTGCTCAGAAACACGTCAAAAACTCAGTTTAGGGAAAAGGTGAGCAGGGTGGCATAGTGCCCAGCTCAGGGGGCTTTAAATTGCAAGGCTGCCAGCTCCACTCCATATTGGGTCTCAGTGCGTGACCTCGGGCAAGATGCTGGACCTGCCTGTGCGCCACCTGTTAAAATAGATAAGGAGAGGAACAGCTTTAGATAGATAGATAGATAGATAGATAGATAGATAGATAGATAGATAGATAGATAGATAGATAGATAGATAGATAGATAGATAGATAGATAGATAGATAGATAGATAGATAGATAGATAGATAGATAGATAGATAGATAGATAGATACTTTATTAATCCCAAGGGGAAATTTACATACTCCAGCAGCAGCATACTGATACAAAAAAAAAACAATATTAAATTAAAGAGTGATAAAAATGCAGGTATAACAGACAGACAATAACTTTGTGTAATGTTAACGTTTACACCCACGGGTGGAATTGAAGAGTCACATAGTGTGGGGAAGGAACGATCTCCTCAGTCTGTCAGTGGAGTAGGATGGTGACAGCAGTCTGTCGCTGAAGCTGCTCCTCTGTCTGGAGATGATCCTGTTCAGTGGATGCAGTGGATTCTCCATGATTGACAGGAGCCTCCTCAGTGCCCGTCGCTCTGCCACGGATGTCAAACTGTCCAGCTCTGTGCCTACAATAGAGCCTGCCTTCCTCACCAGTTTGTCCAGGCGTGAGGCGTCCTTCTTCTTTATGCTGCTTCCCCAGCACACCACTGCGTAGAAGAGGGCGCTCGCCACAACTGTCTGATAGAACATCTGCAGCATCTTATTGCAGATGTTGAAGGACACCAGTCTTCTAAGGAAGTATAGCCGGCTCTGTCCTCTCTTGCACAGAGAATCACTATTGGCAGTATTGGCTTTTGTAATCGGCTGGATGTCTAGCACACTTTAAGCAGGACAAACGAACTCCAAAATTACAACAGATTACTAGTACTATAATATTACAGGTTACGTATATATTCTTAGTCTGCAGCAAAAGCTCTGACGTTATTAGTCTCAGATTCTGCATTAACAGAACTTTACAGCTACTTGATTTTGTTGTGTTTAAATCACTCAAGTGTGCAATTACACTGCCAGGCAAAAGTCTGGACACAGCCAGAAATATTGCTTAAAAATACAGCCAACACAAGACTAATGTTGATCATAGCTAATACTGCTTGAAAAGACTGATTTTTAATTTATGATTCATATATGACTTGTTGAGGCATTTCAAATTACTGTATTACCTACTGTATATGAAAAATAAATCAAACACTTTTGCATTGATCAGTCTGAAGCAAGGCATGCAAATGCCTGCTAGAGCACTGCTGCAGCTCCCGAGATGTGCTTTGTGGGTGGAGCCCTCAGTAGGCGGGGTCACACTCGTCACTCCTGGGCCCTCCCACTGCCTATTTAAGCCAGCGCAGAGAAGGCTCAGGAGTAGGACAGCATTGTGTCTGTAGAGGATTCTTGTGACTATTACTATTTTTGTTGGGTTTTTTTTCTTCTGCTATTGGATTTTGTTTTCGGGTTGTATATTTTTTGTATTGTCTTTTTGACAATTTCTTTGGCTTATTTTTATTCTTTTGAGTTTTTCCTTGTCTTTTTGCCTATTTTTGTTAATAAATCATAATCTACAAAGAGTCTTTGCTTTCACTTATATCTAAAGCTTTTTGGGTTGTCTTTTTGCCTGTTTCTTTTGTCTATTTCTACTCTCTTGAGCTCTTCCTTGTATTTTTTATTTTTGTTAATAAGTCATAATTTATAAAGACACTTTGCTTTCACTTCTGTCTGAAAACTCTGTTTTGTGGGGTTTTTGATATATTTTGAGAGCTCCCTTGGCTTTGGGCCTGCTAGGCCGGAAGCCTGCAACTAGCAGTTGTAAGAGTAGCTGAATGAGGGGTTGGCTTCCTTGGGCAGGCTAGTTAGGTTGGTGTCCTGCCTTTATGGTCCTTTTAGGAAGCCTCACACCCCAATTCACAACATGATCTAGTTTTAATACAGTGGATCTAGGTTATTACTTTAAAATTAGCCCAACAAGAACATGGGGGGCATACAGTAGTTACAAAGGGTAAATTTCATGTAGACATTAGAAAGTTTTTCTTCACACAGAGAACCATAGACAAAAGGAATAAATAACCAAGTCGTATGATAGACAGCAGGACTTTAGAGACCTTCGCAAGTAGACTTGACAGTATTTCGGACCTTCGCAAGTAGACTTGACAGTATTTCGGAGGAATTAGATGGAGAGGACTGGCAAACATGTTTGGTGGATTTGTCTGTTCTTGTCAAACATTTTCTGATGTTCTCCATATCCTGGAGTGTATTCCATGTATGGCTGAGTTAGACTCCTTTTCTGAGATGTTAATTTACAAGTCCCTCTCCCTAAGATATTTGTATAGGGTGGTCCAGATCTAATTATGCAATTTTCATTACGCTATAACTTATTAAGTTTATTACATAGAGAATTCACAGCACCTGTCCTGCACATAGAGATTTCACTTAAAATTCTTTTTGTTGCCGATAGATGGCAGCACCTGCCCTGCATTCCAAAATGGTGGGGAGATGGTTGTCAGTCGAACAGTTGCATAATTAGATCTGGACCACCTTGTATAGTATATGTTTTTGAAATGCTGACTGAGTCTTTATCAAGGCTAACCAGTATTTAAAGGACTTTGGTCTGATAAGATAAAATATTAACTCTTTGGGGTAGAATTGCAAACACTATGTCTAGTGAAGACATGGCACTGCTCATCACCTGCCTAATACCATCACTATGGTGAAGCATTGTGGTGGAAGCACCAGGCTATATGGGTACTTCTCAGCGACAGGGACAGTGAGACCGATCAGAATTGAGGGAAGGCTGAGTGCAGTCAAATATAAAGTGGGCCTTGAAGGAATTCTGCTTCAGAGTGCATGCAGCCTCAAACTCGGGCAACTATTCACATTTCCAGCATGACAATGACTCGATGCATACAGTCACAACAACACTGGAGTGGCTTTGAGACAAGTCACTGACTGCCATTGAGCGGTCCAGCCAAAGCCCACACTTAAACCCCAAGAGAACATCTGTGGAGAGACCTGAAGATGGCAGTTTACAGACACCTCCCATCCAAGCTAATGCAGTTTGAGAAAAGCTGCCAGGAAGAATGCGATAAACTGTCCGAATCGAGGGGTGCAAAGCTTGTAGACATTTAGCCAAGTAGACTCGAAGCTGGAATTGTCATCAACAGCAATTTTCCAAAGTACTGAATTAAGGGTCTGAATACTTACATGAATGAGAGATTTCAGCTTTTGATTTTTATTAAATTTGCAGACCTTTCTGAAAATATATTATTTTGTCATTATGGATCATTAAGTGTAGATTGATGTGCACAAAAGGCACATTTGTCCATTTAAAATTAAATCTACAACACAATGAAACCCTGCTCAGGAGTGCACATGACCTCAAACTGGGGTGACTTTTCACCATGAAATGACTGAAAGCATACAGCCAAGATAAGGCAGGAGTGGCATCAAGACGAGTCGCCCAACCAAAACTCAGACTTAAAGCCCTTAGAACATCTGTGGAGAGACCTGAAGATGGCAGTTTACAGGTACTTCCCATCCAATCTAAGGAAGCTTGAGAGGATCTACCAAGATGAATGGACTAAGTGCTTTGAGCAGGAGAAAGGTGCTATATAGATAAAATGTATTTTTATTTATTATGAACTATCCAAATTGAAATGTGCAAAGATTGTAGAGACTCAGCCAAGAAGACTCAAAGCTGTAATTGCTGACAAAGGGGTCCCTACAAAGTACAGAATTAAGGGTTAGAATACTGACATGAATGGCTGATTTCAGTTTTGCTAACTTTCAGAAAGCATTTTTTTTATTTTGTCATTATTGATTGTATAGTGATGTGCAAGATATCACATGTAATCCATTTAAAGTTAAAATTTAATCTACAACAAAATAAAGTGTGCAGAAAGTGAAGGGCTCCAAATACTTTCTGAACACACCGTGTGCTGCACAAATGTATAAACAACCAAAACTTGTAATTAGAGGGCCTTTCCGTAACTGCAAGCTGCCCTAGCAGGCGTGCTTCACGTGTACAAACACCATCTGGTTTTCGGGCTGAAGGTCATCACAATAAGAAAACAAAGCAGACAGAAGTGGCGGCTGCCCTCTCTTGAGACGCCCCTGCCTCAGAGTACCAAGGCCTTTGGACTTCTACGGGGATTGTAAATTTCAGGCTGTTCTCACTGAAAAGGCTCCTCCGGCACCAGCCATTCATCTTGAATGTTTATGCCGACAAAACATTTCTGTAACAATCTTTACATCGGTTCACATGGGCACTTAGATGGTTTTGTTTGCAAAATGGACAGCACACCTCCGTGTGTCTTTTCCTATTGCAGTTATGCCGATACACAGGATGTCCTTGCAGACGTCTGCCTGCCCAGTGGAGTTCACTACATCAGTGACTGGACAGCACTTTCTTCTGCACCTCCCTAATGCTGTAACTGCTCCTTTACCTTCGGGTCAACTAAAGTGAGAAGACCCTCAGCGAATCTGAACTTGAACATCCATCCATCCATTATCCAACCCGCTATATCCTAACTACAGGGTCACGGTGGTCTGCTGGAGTCAATTCCAGCCAACACAGGGCACAAGGCAGGAGACAAACCTCGGGCAGGGCACCAGCCCACCGCAGGAACTTGAACATTTCAGTGTTAAATCCACAAATCAGAAACAACAGCACAGTAAACAGAATGTGACACAGAGTGAAACTATATAGAACTGCATAACATTTAGGTTGGATTGAGGCATTTGGTATATCATTTCCCCTTGGGATTAATAAAGTATCTATCTATCTATCTATCTATCTATCTATCTATCTATCTATCTATCTATCTATCTATCTATCTATCTATCAGGGGAGACAAAGGTGAATCGGAAGTTGTCATTAACTGGAGTGACTACAGAAGGAAAGAAACTACTAGAAAACTAAAAAAATAAATAAATAAAAACCACTGCTTGAAATACTAGAGAACCGATGGTTCAAATGATCTCACGGATACTTTGGTCAGCGCTATTAGTCTGTAATGGCTTGCTTCCTGTGTGCAATGAAATTCATGGTAATGAAAAACATCATAAAGGTTTGGAGCAGCCACCCGTATAATGTGCCTTGGCTGCAAAAGGTAATTGAAATAATTGTGAGATGATCACAAGACAAAACAGAACTGATGATGTGGAGGCAAGATGGCGGCTTTAAAGGCCAGAGTAATAAGTGATGTCATCAGGGCCGGAAACAGAAGTGACATCATCGGAGGCACCGGAACCAGAAGTGGCGTTGTTGGAGGGGCCGGAACCATGCGTGATTTCCTGAGAAAGATCTGCAAAGGATTGAGAAAGTCAATTAGTGCACCTCGCTGCCCCTTGGTCTGGCGTACCATTACCATTACTTAGGCCCTGTAGCCGTCTCCTACTCGCACGTGTGTGACAGTGGATACTTGGAAACATTCAGGCAGCGTAGCTGGAGCTAACTGTTGTGTGGGCCAGCTGCTTCTCAAAAAGAGCAAATGTACTTCATGGTCAGTGATATGACGAGAGGAAGGAAGGGAGTTAAGGCAGGTGGTGCAGGGCCGTGAGCGGCATCGTCCTCATCCTCTGTCATGGACGGGTGGCTCTCCAAAAAGCTGCAGTGAAAGCTATTCACTTGAAAGGCCTCAACAGGGTCAGTCAGAGGCGGAGCAGATTCACATTTGTAATCTTTTGTAGTCGTTTCCAAATAGAGGAACAATCAATGGTAGAAAAAGACTCTTGACATTCACTCCTGTGTTTGCATTGGCAGCCTTAACTACCCTATCAAGCGGACATTTTGTCTTTTTTTGTGTACGGCCTAATCTCCACTTTTGAAAGCTTCCTCTTCAGCCATGTGGAACTTTTTTAGTCCATTGGAAAAGCATGGCTGGTTGCTATCGTATTTAATAATTGTTTTTGTTGGCATGCAGCTTTCCTGACAGAATCTGATGTAAGATGGAACTGCATCCATAGACCTATCTCAACTAGCCCAGGCTTCCCTGAACACATCCCAGAGTCGTGCAGTCGCAGAACAATCTTTACTTGTCCTCTTATGCGCTACATTTAGTTCTAATTTAGATTATTTGTCTATAAGAAGGAGCAAGAAAAATTATAGCATGGGCCACATTGCCCAAAGTGGCTAAGGAAAAGCATGGTAAGCATCTAGGACGGTGTTATAGCAGTGGCCCAGAACTTTTCCCCCTCTAGTAGAACGTCTCACGACCTGCTTGTGATTAAGGAGTTCAGATAAAAGTGTGGAGTCATACTGTACCTACCAAGCAAGTTACGTCATTGCCGGTTCTGTTTATACAACATCAGAAAGAGCCACCTGCACTTCATCATGTCCCCAGTGCTTCTCCCAGGACAAGCTTTGGTCATCTCTCAGGCCAAATACAACAACTCTTTCTCGGTGGCATTGTCAGCAGCCTTTGGGGTCTTCTAAACCAAACATTCCATGTGAGGTGGATTTGTGACCCTAAACTGCCCCAATATGACAGGGTGTGTGGCCCTGCAGTGCACAAGTGTCCCACCCAGGGTGAGCTCTCATCTTGTGCACCATCATGCATGTACGTCCGTGGCAAGAGGTGGCGCTACCATTAACACACTTGTCTCTTTTTCCGTCTTCAGCCCAGAGAGGGCAACTAACCATACCCCTTCAGGTGGGATCGGTATAAAAGGGTGACATCTCATTTGTTGGCGTCTCATTTGGACCTGCACCTTTGAGAAGGACGGAGCTCCTCAGACCATTTTCTGACTGCTGCAACCATAGAGGTGATTTCTGCTTATTTCAACGCCATTGAGCACCTATTTACTTTGTACAATACAAGAATAAAAAGGATGACCTTTTTGGGGTCCCAACATTTCACAGGGGCTAAGAATCTTTCTTTCACTTGTCCACAGCACAGAGCTACTGGAAGTTAGAAGCGAAACAGGCAATTTTACAATTATGTACAGTTTAGCAAACCTGAATGTAAAGTTCATTTCCCAAGTGATTTTAAAATGTGAAACTCATAATGCAAAAGGAGCTTTATTGGTGTTTAAAAGGTTTTCTTAGGGTGTGTCACACACGTGCGCTTAGGAGGCAGCCAACAAGCCCTAAGGTGAGTGATCTACCACGAGATGAAGGGTACTAACTAAGAGTACTAATGTCTCTCTCTGTCTCTCTTTTACCAGACCTAAAGAAGACAAATAATAATTCTACACACTCACCTCCACCACTTCCGGATTCTCAAAAATGGCCACTCCACATCAATTCCGTTTCCAGCTCCAAAAGATGATGTCACTTCCGGCTCCTTCCTGATGATGTCACCTCCGGTCATGCCATGATGGTGTCACTTTCCGGCTCCTTCCTGATGACATCACTACCAGTTCCGCCATGATGACATCACTTCCGGCGTACAGTTTTGATGTCATTTCTTGCCACATCACATCCTGTCACCATTTTCTGTATAAATATCTCCATCTCAATACTGTAAGTTGTCAAATGTTTTGCTTTTTTGATCAATTCTCATTCAACTTTCATCAAGTCCGATGGACATTATATGGAGCAATTACCCAAACTCTTTTTGAGTAATTTATCATATTACAGGTGGAAAGCAAGCAATACAGCATCTTAGTGCCTCATTTATATTTCTATGTTTTGTGTGACCTTTTTCTTCCGCTGTGTAAAGCAGGTTATCCATACCACACCAGTAAAATCCGTTTTAACAGCTCTCATTCACATCAATGTGGAAGAGCACTGCGGTTTTTTTTTTTAATGTGACCCACTGTGTATTTTCCACATGAGGACACACCAAATGCACCATCATACACTGTTTTCTCCACAGGGAGAAACTCCAGTTGCTGCTATCAACATCCCTCTCTTCTGCACGTCTACCATTCTTATCATTTGCATTGTTTTCCATTTTTTCTGACTTGTCTTTGTGACTTCTTGTATCCTTCCTGCTTCCTGTGAGGGTTGGTAACATGGAGAATACATTTACACCAACTTGAAAACTATTAGAATGTTATTTAAAAACGTTCAAACCATGTTAGGTTTTATCATGGGTGCCGCCATTAAGAGAATGATTTTGTTTACGGTTGCTCTGGCTTTGTTATCCCAGAGTTCATCGGGAGCGCACAGCATGTGACTTTACCAAAGTGAAGCTTTAAAGGGTCATCGCCACACATATTCTAAAAATCTGAGATTGTGGCTATTTCTTTGAATGTTTACATGAGATTTTCTTTGTTTAGTATCTTTTGGTAATCAACTTGGGTTAATAATTTTTTACTTCAGTTTAGGATTTTGGTTTTGATTGTTGGATAATGGATGGATGGATGGTTTTGATTCGTGAGAAACTGAATTTGAAGCAGAAGACTGAGCTTCACTGTGAGTTCACTTTCACACAAATCATTTTCCTTATCCACAAATTTCTTGTGGCCCTGAACTGGAATATTAAGTTAAAGAATTAGATGGAAGGCTGGATCGCATTCTCACCTTGGTCTACCTCTACCAGCAACATAGGATAAAAGAAAATTGAAATCCATCCTTGCAATTTGTAAACCAGACCATTATATTCCATTATAGGACCATGGAGAGGTTTGGGCACAAAGGAGGCAGCAGCCCTTCACATGGCTGATTTAATCAAACTGGGCTAAGTTACAGAAGCCGGTTCTCCTAATCTGCATGGCTTCTGAGTATAGGAAGAGACTGAAGTATCTGGAAGAAACACATTGACTTGGGAAGATCGCGCACACTTCACAACTATACTGACTGGAGCTGTGAGGCAGCACTGGGCAGTCCATGAGGAGCAATGATCAATAACCATAATGGTGTAATGTCTTAGTGTCACTTCTGGGCGCCTTTCTAAATGTTTACATGGCCTTGTCTCTGCTGTAGCTCTGTCCTCCTAACGATTTACATTTGTTTTCAATTTCTCCTAACCTGTCTCTGTGTCTTTTTTATCTTTTTTATCTTTCCTGTATCCTGTAAAGTTTTAATGGAGAACTACTTTTCACCATTTTGAAAACTATTATAATGCTCTTTGAAAACATTAAAATTGTGCTATGTTTTATCATGGGTGCTGCCATTAAGAAAAGTGTTTTGTTTACAGTTGTTTTGGTTTTGTTCATCAGGCGTGTGCGGCATGTAACTATTATGATTTGGGAGTTTCTATCCAAGCCAAATAGGTGAGGCCTCCAAAAATCAGCCAAGAAGCAGGCCAGGGTCTCCACTAGTCTGCCCAGTAGAAGCTCACTATTCCTGCTGGGTCCCAAATACTACCTGCTGGCTTCAGCCGGATGAGGCCTAAAAATGGGGAGCTGGCAAAACAACTATAAATACTGTATCTCAAAAACAACAAAGGATCTTTATAAATCAAAAATATCTCAAAGAAGAGGCACAAACAAGTTGCCGGAAAGTTTCAATACAAAAGCCAAAAGAATTATCCAATCACAGTGCAGAAAAATAATTTAAAAAAGCCATAAATCCAGTCAGCAAAAGCAATACTCACAACAACTCCACCAAACAAAAAATGATTCCCACCTATTAGCCTTCTCACCCAGATTACATAGCCCGAGGAAGGGCTCTTAACTGGGGACGTCAGAGTGGTCCCACCTCTTGGGGCTCCACCTGCAAAGAACAAGAAACAGAAGAAAACACTTAAAAGAGACAGAACATACTGGAATTATAAACATAACGGAAAGGACGTAAAAATAAAACAGATCATTTAAGATAGATAGATAGATAGATAGATAGATAGATAGATAGATAGATAGATAGATAGATAGATAGATAGATAGATAGATAGATAGATAGATAGATAGATAGATAGATAGATAGATAGATAGATAGATAGATAGATAGATAGATAGATAGATACTTTATTAATCCCAGGGGGAAATTCACAAATAACAATAAAATATACATTTACTTACTTATGCCTGTTGCCCATCTTATGGCATAGGCCACCAACAACAGCTCTCCAGGAATCTGTGTCTTGGTCCAGTCTCTCCAACTGTCCACAGATGTGGCCCATCCTCTTGGCATCTCCATCAAGGTCCTGGCGCCAGGTGTTTCCTCCTTTTCCTCTTTCCCTGAACATTCCATGTGAGGGCCTGCCTTGTGACGCTTGACACTGGCTTTTGGAGATTGAGGCCTATCCACCTTCAACTGTACTCCTGTACATTTTGATGTTGTAGTATCAGCCTTTGCATTAATGGTTATTACTGCGTTCTTCTCCTTATCCAGTTTGATGCAGAGAAGTTTGAGTTTCCAAAAAGCAGGTGAACTTGCCAGTGCTGCCACTCAGCTTTCTATCTGGCATTTCAAAGATTATTTTTCTCATAATGTAATTTTATCATAAAACACGACCCAATTCTGTAAACCTCCTGGATGACAGACACAGGAGATACCCGCTAATACCTGATGTTCTGCAGCCTCCTGGCTTCATAGTCTGTTTCCTATAAACTGCACTCCACAGCCATGCTGTTGTCATTGCGGGCTTTTCCCCTTTTAGTCACCATTAAGGACTAAGTGTGCCATTAAGGGGACTGCATATATGAATCAAAAATTCTGACAAGTTGTTCAGTGGGGGGGCTCTCCTCCAGACCTTACGTCGAACGCACACAGCAGGATTGTGGCTACTTATATGGTGCCATGTCATTAATTAGCAACTCATTTAATGCTTAATCACTTGACCAGCTTAGAGCTTCACAAGTTAAAAACACCAGGCTCTGTGGTACTGTAGGTATAACGTGATAATACAAAAATGGCATCTGTAAATATCTCCATAAATCGAGTACGGACATCAACACCCCCTTCTTCATGTGCTGCCAGTTTCTGTACGGTCCAAATAAGACAAACTGGTTCCCATATGTCAAGTCAATTAGGAAGATGTGCCATTTTACAGTTGTGCCCTGAGGCACTCTTTTACTGCCTTTTCAGGAAATTAAATGCGTGACCTGTAATTATTCAATCTGTTTTAGCTGATCATGTGCAAGTTTTACTTAAGTGGCCTTCCAGGCAAGAAAACAGGACAACACTATGGTTAGAGCACCCCAACGGGCATTCCCCAAAGATTACACAAAGTTCTGAAGGCCTGTAAAGAACGTCTGCATGATCTGCGGCCGGGGATTTTTTTATTGATTTATTTCATTTTGCTGTGTTTTTTGATATACTGTAACTGATTTCTGTTTTTAAAGGCACTGCACTGCTTCTGAACAGATTGCGAGCATCTTCATTTTTTGTCTGTAACTCCTCAAACCAGGCAGCACAAAGTTGCATTAACTCTTATTGCATATCGAGGTGCTTTACATAAAGTCAGCTCTCCACCAGAGAACGCCTGGGCAACTTTATAGTTTAAAACTATGACTCTAATTCATGGTTATACAGCTTAATTTGAAGACTGACTGGGTTATGATACGGTAACAAGGTGAAAATCACTTCAGATGTGTTCCATATATTAGAGGCCAAGTGCTCTTTTGGTTTAAACTACAAGCATATTAACAAACAAATAGAGGATCACAATATTCCTGGCAACTTTTAGGTTCCTTTTTAAATGTCCCGCTTGCTCAATCTTCTTCCCATCAGACCCTGTGCCCTCCAAAGCTGTCCACTAGAGTTATACCACCAGGGCCACCGGGAGAAGTAGGACATTTTAAGTAGCACCACTAAAGCATGACACAAAAGCCAGCAACCCACAACCCGACCCACACTTTAGGAAACTTTGTTCTAAAGTGTAATGTTTAATCTCATAATTATATATATATATATATATATATATATATATATATATATATATATATATATATATATATATATATATTGTGAAGGACAGCCATCCAGCACACCCTCAACACTGAGGACTGAGGAACTGGGGAAGAAAGAATGCATGGAGCATTGTCTCACTCGGACTGCTAGAAGGCAGCTCCTCTGGGTTGTAGCAGCTCCATGGTTTTCTACAGGGCACCATGGGAATTGGAGTTTTTCCTGTTGGATTCTATAGGTGCCACCAGGGGGTGCTGTGGGGACAGGGAAGCCCTACTTCACTGGGCTTCAGCCTTGTCTGGAAGTGCTGCCGGGCCAAGCCTTGGGACACCAATCACCCTCTCCACGAGTCTCTCTTCTAAATGTCCGTGGGCCGCCTTTTCTGTCCTCATGGGAACGTCGTCCTGCTCCCTCTCCCGACTGCAGCTCTCTGATTGTAGGGAGGCGGCCCCTTTTATTCCCACCTGGATGTATATCTATATATATATATATATATATATATGTGTGTGTATACAGTCATGGCCGAAATTATCAGCACCCCTGGAATTTTCCCAGAAAATGCACCATTTCTCCCAGAAAATTATTGCAATTACAAATGTTTTTGTATATACACGTTTATTTCCTTTATGTGCACTGGACCAACACAAAAAAACAGAGAAAAAAAACCAAATCTGACATCATGTCACACAGAACTCCAAAAATGGGCCTGAAGGCTGACCAGAAGCGCAGTCAACATAAACCCACCGAAAACTTTATTGCCTGAAAATTCACATTTACTCTCTTAATTTTTTTATGCACAATACCAACAGTAATGCTGATCGGAGAAATTCACTAAAACATTTTTTAACCTCAGATCTGCAAAGCTTTCCCTGAAAATTTACCGTGTGGCCAACTTAGGTGAACTTTTTTTTCTTCCTAGAGCCCCATGATGCTTTGCAAGGCCAGCATGACATTACAGAGCTGTGACAGTCAGTTTGGAATTTTTTACCTTTTTATATTTTCCACTTCTTCATCGGATTACCGTTGGTTTGCTTTGGATTTGGAGCCTTGCTGAATACTCCTTTTGCCTTTTGAGTTCAACGAACTTTCTTTGGTGCCTCTGGGCATACTGGGAAATAACCCTCGTCATTTTGTAAAGATCCTGTATTTTTTCACTCTTGTTACTAGCTGGGTTAGGACAGATTCACCTACTGGCAGATATTTTTGGGACTTTGTGTGCTTCGGAACTCTCCCAAGTTACAACCACCACAGAACATTTGTAACTTCGGAGGTCTGCGCTAGAAACTGCAAGAACAGAAAAAAGTCTGCATTTTATAGGATTAACAAAAAGCAAATTAGGGATTGGTAAGGTGTTAATTTACTGTAAAGAAACTTATTTTTCATAGCAGTCAGAGCTCCAATTAAAAAAAAAAAAAAATAGCTAAAATGGCCACAAGAGACTTACCTGCTTTGTCCCATGAAGGCAATTAAAGCCACGGTGGCCGCTTGCTTACCAAGGAATCGACATATAAGCCACCCACTGAGACCCCAGCAGTAAAGGAGCTTGCCAGGTTAGGCTCTTGGAAAGTCGTCGGCCCGAGTTTGTACTTCACTCCGCCATTGCCGTGGGCCTTCTTGGCATTTCCTTCTTATTTAAGAATGTGCCTTTTCTCTTTTCACTCCATTGGTTAATTGTTTGATTCTTTTCAAACCACTTGTTAAATTACGGGTATCTTATTTTACAAGACGTCAGCTCTCATTTGGCAGCTCCCAAAACGGTATTTTTTAATGAGTTGTGACGGGTTTTTAAGAGACTCACGCCAAACAAACATGCTTTTTAAAAAAACAGATTTTTATAATTGTGTGGTGTGGTGTGGTGGCTACGATGATCGAGTGTGCCCTGAGCTCATCTGTTTGTCTTGGGTGGCTTCCTATTAGGGTGACACATTCATCTATATATACTGTATATATATAGAGAGAGAGAGCGAGTGAGCGAGAGCTGACATGTGATAATGTTTGGATAGCGAATCCCTTAATTGCCAGTTCTATCTCCAAACACCATAACTCATGCTTCCCCTTTATAAACGTTTTTTTATGGCTATTACTTAAGGAACAAAATATGTACGCGTTTCGAAACCTTAGTCTCTTATAAAAAAAGAATGGTCGGAATAGTATTTCATTGTTTTGCTTTAAAATACCCCCCCGGAAAAAAAAAAGGAAAAGGACTGACAAGAAACAAAAGGTGGCTCCTGGAGACCCGTACTAGAGAAGTGAACCCTGGCAGCTTTTTCCGTATTGTCATCAGACCACTGTGCAAATGTCTGTTGCAAATTACGCCATTCAGACAACGTGCAAAATTCGGAACTGTCTGTACAGATCTGTCACGTCTCTCAATATGACATCACAGATTAGAAATAAAAGCTGTTAACAGATTTCCGAGAGCGAGGAGGCTCGCTTTGTGAAGCTGCTTTAATAGGGGCTGCTAAAAAGTGCAATCGCTGAGCAGCCATAACTCAGACACTCAAATATCACATTAGCCGAGCTAAATGAAATCAGATCAGATTGACAGATGGTTTCGATTACTTCCTTCAGCAAAAGAGAGCAATAATAGGTTTACTCAACCACATAATGGACTTGCTTCTTGTGGATTTTGCTTCTCGTGGTGGGGGATTAAAATGGTGAGCCGAGGCTGACAAAAGAACCAGACCTGTGGCCGGCTGGCAATATCTGAATGCAAGCCCTGTGTTTTATTAAATAGCATGGAATGTTCTCCTCTGATTATTTTTTTTCTGTTAATATAACATCTGACAGATGTCTTTTTGTGTTTTGCATATTTGTACTTGGTTGCTGACAAAAAAAAGTCAATTCTTTCTTTTTGTTTAATGGTTTCTGTGACAGGCCCAAATTGTCTTACTGGGCTGAATGTTGCAATATGGGTGTGTGGAGTCCTTAGGAGAGCGTCAGCTACACCTTCACGTTTCAAATATTGGGTTGTATGTGATAGCTGCAGTCAAGGGAAGAAGAGACGGCGAGTCAAAAGCAGTTTGGGGTGCCAACATGGCCCTCCTTGTTTAGTCCCCGTTCTTCTATGAACAAAATAACAGAATCACTGCCACACAGCAAAGTGGTCTTGAACATCAGGCTCCTGTCTCTGACATAAAGTCAGAGTAAGGAGGTTCTGTCTTCAGATCGTATCCCTCCTCAAAAGAAGCCTCCCTGCTGGTTGTTAAGGCCCCAGGACAAGAAGGGATGGGGATAGATAGATAGATAGATAGATAGATAGATAGATAGATAGATAGATAGATAGATAGATAGATAGATAGATAGATAGATAGATAGATAGATAGATAGATAGATAGATAGATAGATAGATAGATAGATAGATAGATAGATAGATAGATAGATAGATAGATAGATAGATAGATAGATAGATAGATAGATAGATAGATAGATAGATAGATAGATAGATAGATAGATAGATAGATAGATAGATAGATACTTTATTAATCCCAAGGGGAAACTCACAACTTCTGCTCCATCTTTCTCCTGTACTGCTTCTTCTCCGCCCTGAGCTGGACTCAGAGTTCCTTCTGCATGCACTTGAGTTCATGCTGATCACTGCCTTTAAAAGCCCTTTTCTTCTGGTTCAAAAGGCCCTTGATGTCACTTGTAATCCATGGCTTGTTGTTAGCATAGCAGTGTACTGTTCTTACTGGAACTACAATGTCCATACAGAAGTTGATGTAGTCAGTAGTGCAGTCAACAACCTCCTCAATGTTCTCACTATGTGATCCCTGCAGGATATCCCAGTCTGTAGTTCCAAAGCAGTCTCTCAGTGCCAGCTCTGCCTCAGGGGACCACTTCCTGAATGAGCGTGTGGTTGTAGGTAGGACCCTCACTCTTGGTTTGTAGTGAGGCTGAAGCAGAACCAGGTTATGATCTGCTTTCCCAAGCGCAGGCAGCGGGGTGGCGCTGTATGCGTCTTTAACGTTTGCATACAGTAAATCAATAGTCTTATTTCCCCAGGTGTTACAGTCCACATACTGGGAGAAGGCAGGTAATGTTTTGTCCAGCGTCACTTGGTTAAAATCTCCAGTGATTAGTACAAGTGCTCAGGGTGCTGCATTTGTAACTCAGCAACAGCAGAATGGATGATTTCACTCGCTATCTCCACGTCTGCCATCACTGGGCATTTTCTCCGGACTGTGGAGGAAGAAAAGGACAAGGCTGTTAGCAGCGGCGCCCCCCACCCCCCTTCCCGGCCTGAGGTGGTATTACATACCTGAAAAGAGCTTGGATGGAGATCCTTAGCTGCGAAATGTGTGACATAGCAGACGTTCATTTAGCACAGTTTAAATTCGACACCACTGCAAGGAGCCTACAGATGAAACAGGACACTTGGACATGCATGTTGAGCGTGACTCCCCGACAAGGAGTGTGATGAAATCACAGACCTGCAGTCAAATGCAACAGAATTATTTAGTGTAGGCTGTTGTTGACCTGGAAAAGAATTGAGCGTTTGGTTATAATTTGCAGTTTTTACCGATAAACTCTTGTTCTTTAAAGATAGTAGTTTGGATTGTCTGTACCAGTCTGAGTTTTTATGGTTTCTCTCCCTTGTTAAGTTTGAGATGCTTTCGTGCATATTTTGACCCTCTAAGGCAGGGGTGTCGAACTCCAGGCCTGGAGGGCCACAGTGGCTGCAGGTTTTCATTCTGACCCTTTTCCTAATCAGTGACCAGTTTTCACTGCCAATGAACTCCTTTTCCCTTCACTTTAATAGCCCTGTTTGATTCTTTTCTTCATTAAATGAAAGGCAAACAGAAATGAGACATGGAACAAGACAACAGATGACGAGCTAAACTGGGGCTTCAAACTCCAACCAATTTCACTCCAATCACGTTCTTAATGAGAAGCCGATTCTGCTGTTAATTAAACCTGTTATTTAATTCCACAGCTTGTTGCTGCTCTCATTCTGTCACAGCAGACATTTCCAAAATTGTTGATTTTCTGAATTTTCCTAAAAACACCGTCAAGATGTTTTGGCGACCTGAGAGATCAACCTTACTGCGACCTCCACCTTTCTTTATTTTCAGATATTGTGTGATGGGTGCAGGTTAGCTGGTCATGTGGCGGCTCGTTTATCGTCTCATTATTGTTTGGCTGCTAATTAAGAAAAAAGAAACAACTAAGGGGGCCTGAGTCAAGTTAATTAAAACTAAAGCAAAAGAAGTTAATTAGCAGCACAAACTGGTCACTAATTAAGAAGATGGTTAGAATGAAAACCTGCAGCCACTGCAGCCCTCCAGGACCAGAGTTCAGCACCCGTGCTCTAAAACCAGTGTACCCATTTTTAGATTTGTGTAGGCCGCAGCCTGCAAGTAGCAGTAGGGGACTGGCTAATTTGGAGTGGGCACTTTCTGGGCAGGCCAGTAATATTCTTTGCCTACTTTGTGGGTATTTTGGAGGCCATTCACCTTTTTTTTGTCTTCGTTATGACTCATTCTCACAACACTGAGCTCCTCTCTGGACCTCCAGGCTACAAGGCCCATAAGTAAACTTCCAAAACAAAAACTACTGATGTTAATGCAAAACCTACTGATGCTTATGACTTCCTGCTTCACTCCATTTCTGTTCATTCACAGTATTTGATAACTCTCTCTTAGAAACAATTTCCAAACAACCAGAGATCTTCTCTGTGGGACCCTCGTTTAATCAAAATATGAGCACCCAGAGGGCCAGAAGCAGCTAAAGCTGGTGTCAATGTTTTCAGTCTTCCAGCTGCTCCAATAAATAGCCTGTTTATGTACAGCATACGTAGTCAGAGATATAATTTCTAATCAATGCTGTGGTCAAGGGAAGAAGAGACAGCAAGTCAAAAGCAGTTTGGGGTGCCAACATGGCTCTACTTGTTTATTACTAAAACTAGTTGTGTAAGCCCGTGCTGTAAACCTGCGTTCCTAGGAACTATTAATATTGTCAGAAAAAAAAATTGAAACGTAGAGTTGTCAGGTAATTGAAAGGAACGACTCTGGGCGTCTCTCTCCTAGGAGGTTTCGTTTTGCCGTTGTTCTCGCATCATTTGTGCATTAGCGGCTAAGCGACTGTGGTTCTTCGGAGGTTTCGTTTTGCCTACGTGCTCTCTTCGCTTGTGTATTAGCGGCAGGAGTAAATCTAAAAGGGACACCATTTTGCTGATGTGCTCGTCTCGCTTCTGTATCCTCGGAGATGGAGCCCTCTACCTCTCACTTCTGGGCCGGACAGACCCACACACACACTTAGATGTTTATTTATAAGATAAGCATATGAGGGGAATAAAACAATAACAGGATCACTGCCATGTAGCGAAGTGGTCTTGATCGTCAGGCTTCTGCCAGCGACATAAAGCCAGAGTAAGAAGGTTCTGTCTTCAGATTGTCTCCCTGTTCAAAAGACGCCTTCATACTGGTTGTCATCCATTATAAAATCTTGGGACCAGAAGGGACAGGGTTAATTGCTGTCACAGGCCAATTTCTCCCAACTGAGCAGGAAAAACATGACAAGGCTGTTAGCAGCAGCGCCCCCTCTCGACCCAAGGTGGTATTACATACCTGGGAAGAGCTTGGATGGCAATCATCAAATGTGAATGTGTGACATCGCAGACGTTCATTTAGCACGGTGTGAATTTGACTCCACTGCAAGAGGCCTCACTCTCTTACTCAGGCTGCTAGGTGGTTGGTAATATTCCATGGAGTGAATCCAGCTTAGGGAACCATTTGTCTCAATTCTGAAATTCACTCTGTGGCCACCCCACCCCAGTGCCACTACTGATATGAGCATCAATGACCTCTGGGTTACTAAGATGCTAAGAAAGTGCTTAATTCATGGGGAGCATCAAGAAAACCTCCAATCCTCCCCACACTGTCAGCACCACAATGGCAGACAAAACTCCGGTGGAGGACCGCTGGGGTCCTGATGTGCAAATCAGTTGTTTGACCAGGGTGAAGGGCTGAAAAACAAATTTGGTTGTCTTCAAAGTTACTCTCAGGACATCGTGATTGGGTATCTGAGTATTTTTTATACGTGTTCAGTTTTAATTTAATTCCAGTTGTTTTCTTCGCTCCTTATTGCCTAATTTTATATTTAAGATGTGTGCTGATTAAATGCCCTCAGATGTCATAATTTGGTTGAACTACAGTACCAGAGGGCTCTCAATACTTTCTTGGTGTGGCATTACCCAGCGTTCAGTCCGCTGTTGTCCAGGCTCAGCAGGAAGCAGATAACTAATGTCTTGAGATGAACAGAGAGATTTGTGCAAAAGGCAAAACTAAACAAATAAAATATAAATGAAATGAATAAAACTAAAACGAGAGGCAAGAATCAAAGTCAGAAATCAGGCAAGAAGTCAAAACCAGCCAAGACACGAAGATCAATTGCAAAGAGTGTGTTTCCTCGTGTTTAAAGGATTTTTCCACTGATCTAATGAAGCTTGGTGAAATCGCTGACCTTTTATCATGTTATGTGATGAACCCAAGGTCACGACCCCGGAGACCACACCCCTAGAAACATATGATGTGACTCTAACCACCGTTTCACAAAATGGTGTCTAATACAGAAAGGGAATGGGACCCTAAAATGGTTGTGTCTTGACTGCCCACTTTGTGTATCTTGTGTTTTGAGGGTCGTTTTGAATTAATAGAATATTTGTTTTACCGCTGTTTTTTAAACAGATGCTTTTTCCTTAATTAAGTCCTCTGAGTGGCTAGGGTCACTTACTTCGATGGCTCCCTGTCCCTTTGTATTTTTTTTGGTGGCAAATACAATGCAATACAATACAACTTATTTATTGTATAGCGGCCTTCACTGAGAGCAGGCAGAGAGTGTTGTGAGCAACTCTCTCAAAATACAAGTATAGATGTTGCTAAATTTACAGGACTGGTGTATATATATATATATATATATATATATATATATATATATATATATATATATATATATATATATATATATATATTGTGGTACCCGGATGGGGGTGGTACCCAGCCGGGACGCCCGAGAATATCAGAGAAGGGCTTGTGCCTCCTCCAGACCTCGAGGGGGCGACCACCCTGGGGACCACGGGTACAGAGCTGGGAAGCTCGACCCTGTAAGCGCCCGTGGTCACTGCCAGGGGGACCCCAATACCTGGAGGACCCTAGATCTTAGCACTTCCGCCACACCAGGAAGTGCTGGGGGGAAGAAAAGAGGGGACACCCGGAGTGCTTCCGGGGATACAGCTGGCACTTCCGCCACACTGGGGCGTGTCGGTGGGAGATTGCTGGGGATGCACCTGGAGCACATCCAGGTGCTTCTTTAAAGGGGCCGCCTCCCTTCAGTGGAAGACTTGAGTCCGGAGCGAAGAGAGGACGAGGTCTCTGGAGGAGAGAAGGAGGCTGTCTGAAGAAGAGAGAGAGAAGGCATTGTGTTGGCCTGGACTGTGGGGTATTGGGGCTTGTGAGTGAATTGTTATATTATGGAGTACCTCAATAAACGTGTGTGGGGTAATACAATGTGTCTGCCTGTCTGTGTCTGGGTGAAGTTCCACAATATATATATATATATGCAGACCTGATAAAACATACAAAGAACAAGGTAGAAGCTGAATAAACAAAAATGGAAACCAACACTATCTGTCCGTTAATTAACTGATGAACTTTGGCCATTGATTAATCACAGATCACAGCACCGAGTCATTTTAGATCCTTCTCTCTGTCAGTTAGGGTTAAGGTTGCACCCCAAATGTCAGAGTGTGAGAGGTTAATTGAAATAAAGCCATACATGCAGATGTTTCTACCCAAAGTTTTGTCCTTCTTGAACCTGCTTTAGCATTTTTGGAGTGCATGTTTAAAATAATTGCAGAGCAGACCACCTTTTACCTTTACTGGCCAAACCATTTGCACTTTTTACACTCATGCCCACTTCCCCCATAATTCCAAAGATGTTTCCGTGAGTTCTGGGAGGACGGCCCCTCCAAAGGAGAGCTCAGTCGCAAATCATCAGGGAAAAGCGTGAATAAAACAAGGCGCAGAACTGGAAGAGACGTAGCAATTAAAACTTCAAAAGGCAAACATAAGGTAATGTGGGGCAGGAAATATACGGCGAAACAATTCTCAGTACCGCTGCCTCCCATGAGCTCCTCACAGGATTCCCTAAATTCTTATTTCTTTTTACCTTGAAACATCCCAACAATGGACACACTGGAGGTTCGTAACTTTACATTGGCCCTTCAGTGGATTCAAAGAGTATTCAGACCCCTCCAGTTTGTTCACATTTTGTTATGTCACAGCCTTGTACTAAAATCACTTCAATTCAAATCAAGCCACAGTCAGTACCCCAGCACAGCAAAGCGGAAACAGGACTATAGAAATGTTTGTAATTCAAATCCAAAAAAACAAGTGTAAGCAAAGGCGAAGTCAACACACGGAGATATCAGCCATCATATGAAGACACCCCGTGTGTAACCCCAGTAGTTGACCCTGTAACTCTTAATGAAATAATTAGTTCCAGGACACTCACTCCATGCTTACTTCATGAGCGTAATGTTGGAAATAAGTGCCTGGACCATTGAGAATTTACTACAACGACTCCATAAAAAGTATTCTCCCCTTTGAAGTGTTCCCATTTTCTTGTTATACAACTTTGAATCGCAGAGGATGTAATTTGGGTTTTTTTGACACTGATCAACAGAAGAAGACTCTTTAACATCAAAGTGGAAACAGATCTCTGCAGAGTGAGCTAAATGAATTACAAATCTAACTTTCTCAAGCTTGTTTAGTCCAATTCAAGGATTCACATTGTTATTGACCAAGTCCACAAAATGAAATGTTGGGGCACCAACCAGGGTGCTACTTTTAAAATCTACAACGTCCCCTAAATAAACAGGCACTTGATGACATGTAAAGGCGCAGTAAATTAAAGAGCAGCAAAAACAAATAAACTCGGGGAGGTTCTGTTCAAGAGGTCAACATTTCCATGGGAGCTTCGTTCAGCAGTCCGCTCTCTGCATACTGGGGGCATCTTCACTTTATAGCATCCTGACTGGAAGGGGCAGATTCAGTTGCCCTCATTTGTCGGTTTGTCAGGGATGTGGAAGAAAGAAGAGAAGATGTCGTCACTGACAGCATCCCCTCAGCTCCTGGAGAGGTAGGGCTTACCATTGAGGAGTCCGGAAGGTACTAGTGCATGACAGCATTTACAAATATGATATTCTCAAACCTGTTGAATCCAGTTCAGGTCATCGGGATCCAGACCTCCTCCTGGTAGCACTGGAAACAGCCCTGGACAAGGAGCAGTCCATCACACGGATCATTTAGAAGTGCCCATTAACTTCATCTGCACATCTTAGGGAATGTGCAAGGGAAAGCCATGCAGACCCTGGCAGACTGTGCCACCGGGCATGGGATTCAAACCCAGGACGCTGGACCAGTGGGCTGGAAATGCTGCCCTCTGAAGCTAAAATAAACATTTCAGCAATCCATTTGTCACGGGCAATACTCCATATGTAAACGGAGAGCAGAAAATAAAGATGACAGAGTGCCATACGTATTCCAAGCAGCTGCTTCCGACTGGCCCTTCTTGGCTGAGCTTTGTCCGTTTCCTCTTTTCAGACAGCACATGGAGTTTGTGCCAATATGTCTGGAAATTAGGAAGTGCTGACATAAGAGGCTATAGAGACTAGTGTGAGTGGAATAAAAGAGGATCAGAAATGAGGGGGTTCATAGGCTAGGGCGAGGGTCATTTGGAAATTACGGTTTTATAGAACTAGTACTGTACTACCAAACTGACTTTTTACTCCAATGCAATATCAAGGTAGTAATTTCTAAGTGTAATCATAATAATACAAATTTATGTACACAGTAAAACTGGAACAATACATTACACTCCATCCATTTTGTTGGTCTTTAAGGAGATGCAGCGCCTTGGGTTCAAAGCTCATATCCAGCCATTGTCTGTGTGGTGTTTATTATGGGGTGGCTACACAGCTTTTTTTCTCTGGCTTCTCTGATTTAGGAGTCACAACCACAGCAAGAGAAGGTGTGAGGGCTCCACCAGCCAGGCCAGGCCTCATCCCGAGTGTCATGACCCCAAACTTAATGGCCTGCTTTGGCCTTGAGAAATCAACCATTCACACATACAGTAGAGGTCTGCAAAATTAAACTCATAAAAATGGATTTCATTGTAAACAGTTATTTTTATTTATATTCATGAGCACAAAAATATATATAACTAGCTGTGTAAGCCCGTGCGGTGTCCTAGAAACTATTGAAATCATCAGAAAAAAAAGTGAAATGTAGAGATGTCAGGTAATTAAAAGGAACTACTCAGGGCATCTCGCTCCTACAAGGATTTGTTTTGCCGATGAGCTCACATCACTTGTGTTTTAGCGGCAGGAGGAAAAGTAAAAGGGACACAGTTTTGCCGATGTTAGCAGCTAAGTGACTTTGTCTTTCTTCGGAGGTTTCATTTTGCTGACATGCTCACCCCACTTCTTTTATTAGCGGCTAAGTGTGTTTTCTGTTTCCTCGAATGTGGAGCCCTTACTCCGACTCCACCTCTCACTTTCGGGCTAAACAGGCACACACACTTCTACATGTAGACATTTATAGGATTAGAAAGTTTCCATCATGTCACATTTAAGTACAAAACTGAAAAGAAATTTCAGAAATGAGATAGATAGATAGATAGATAGATAGATAGATAGATAGATAGATAGATAGATAGATAGATAGATAGATAGATAGATAGATAGATAGATAGATAGATAGATAGATAGATAGATAGATAGATAGATAGATAGATAGATAGATAGATAGATAGATAGATAGATAGATAGATAGATAGATAGATAGATACTTTATTAATCCCAAGGGGAAATTCACATACTCCAGCAGCAGCATACTGATAAAAAACAATATTAAATTAAAGAGTGATAACAATGCAGGTATAACAGACAATAACTTTGAATAATGTTAACGTTTACCCCGCCAGGTGGAATTGAAGAGTCGCATAGTGTGCGGGAGGAACGATCTCCTCCGTCTGTCAGTGGAGCAGGACAGTGACAACAGTCTGTCGCTGAAGCTGCTCCTGATGTTGAAGGACGCCAGACTTCTAAGGAAGTACAGCCGGCTCTGAGAATCAGTATTGGCAGTCCAGTCCAATTTATCATCCAGCTGCACTCCCAGATATTTATAGGTCTGCACCATCTGCACACAGTCACCTCTGATGATCACAGGGTCCATGAGGGGCCTGAGCCGACTAAAATCCACCACCAGCTCCTTGGTTTTGCTGGTGTTCAGTTGTAGGTGGTTTGAGTTGCACCATTTAACAAAGTCATTGATTAAGTTCCTATACTCCTCCTCCTGCCCACTCCTGATGCAGCCCACGATAGCAGTGTCGTCAGTGAACTTTTGCACATGGCAGGACTCCGAGTTGTATTGGAAGTCCGATGTATATAGGCTGAACAGGACCAGAGAAAGTACAGTCCCCTGTGGTGCTCCTGTGCTACTGACCACAATGTCAGACCTGCATTTCCCGAGACGCACATACTGAGGTCTGTCTGTAATATAGACCACGATCCATGCCACCAGGTATGAATCTACTCCCATCTCTGCCAGCTTGTCCCTAAGGACATTATTAATTAAGAAGATGGTTAGAATGAAAACCTGCAGCCACTGCGGCCCACCAGGACTGGAGCTGGACACCCCTGCCTTACATGATGCCGTGGCAGCAGCACTTGATTTGGATCCACCAAGCCAGTCTCATGATATTTTTGGCACCAAGCTGGCCATTCCTTCTGAACCCAAAGTCAGTTCCTGGCCCTGCTGCCCAACTCACGGAGGAAACCTGGGAATTTGTAGGCCCTGCCTGCAGAGACATAAGGACACACAGAGCGTTCATGTGACCCAACGGTGCTCATTGTAGTTCATTTTCTCTGGAAAATGTTCAGGGCTCCCACAGGCTTCTTTCAAATGCACAGCATGAACAATAGATGTTGATGCTCATTTATTTAATTACCGTTATGGAAAATCTCTCCTTTTTGGCTTCTTTAAAATGAGTTTATAAAAACAAAGAAACTGTAGCTGACAGCAAAGAAATGTGTTTTATGAAAAAAAAGCTTCATGATGGAGAAAAACGGTTTTCATTTTTGGCTAACACTTTAGGTTAGGTGCTGCAAAAATGCATCAATTACTCATTTACTGTTATGCAACAAGACCTGAACAAAGGCATCCTCTGGTGTTAATTTTGGGTATAAAAAGTAAAACGTTTATTTATTTATCACTTTGCAGTATGGTAGCTGATATTCTCATAAAGGCACTTATAAATCTGGAGGATTTACAGGTCATATAATGAATTATACAATATCAAGGGACACGTGTCTCACTTGAGACACCTCTGACCCGTCTAAAGTGAGGATATTTCAGTAGGCCCCATTGCAGAGATGAATAACCACTTGACTGACGCTCTCCGCAAGTGTCATTATGACCAAATGAAGTGCTCAAAGAGCAAAAGGAGTTTCTTCCGAGGCAGTTCTAAAGCAGGCAGTCACAAAAACACAATCTGAACACAGAATCTGAAGTCGAGAACAGAAAGAGTCAACAGCCAGTAACTCAAATCACAGAAAACACGACACTTGGAGTTACTCCAGAAAACTTCAGGGCGACACGGGAGCAACAGCCAGATGGTGGGCTCAGGACTGGTGACGACAGTGACGTCCACCCACAAAATACAAGGGACATGAGAGAACAAACAATCACACGTGGTAACAAAATACAGGGTGGGGCAGAAATAATTCCCACATTTCGAAAAATCACTGTGGGGTCCCCAAAGCAGGTAGAGGGGTGCAGTCCGTTCCATTAGGTAGGTTACATAATAAAGTTTTCAGTCGTCACCATGCCGTGGTCGGGTGAGCATCGAGGTTTTGTAGTGGAGGCTTTTTTCAAAAATGGCGAATCTGTAACTGCGATGCAGAGGGCGTTTCGCACGCGGTTCGGTTTACCTGCTAATGTAAGTGTTCCAGACCAGAAAACGATTTTGCTGTGGGTTCAAAGAGTAAGGGCAACAGGATCTGCACTGAAGAGAAAACCACCCGGACCTCCCAAAAATGTGAGAACACCCGAAAACATCACTGCAGTGAGGGCTTCGATTGAGCTGTCTCCAGTGCATTCAGCATGGAAACATGCCTTAGCTCTTCGGATTTCGGAAAGAACTGTGAGGTGAATTTTGCATTCATTGTGACATTTTGTGACTTTTTCTGAGGGGGTACCTCAAGGACGAGGTTTTCAAACATCATCCTCGGTCCTTGGACCAACTAAAGGATGCCATTCAAGAAGAAATTGAAGGAATTTCGTCCAACATGCTAGTGAGAGTGATGGAAAACTTCCAAGAACGGCTCCAAATGTGTATCAACCGTCAAGGCCACCATTTGGATGATATAATTTTTAAAACTTAGAGTAAAAAAACTTTTTTATATCTACATTTGGGAAATAAAAAGTTTTTGGCGATACCTCGTACCATTTTTTTCAATCCCCCTTTGAAATGTGGGAGTTATTTCTGCCCCACCCTGTAGTTATAGATTAAATAATTAGGGAAACAGAAATGAAAGCATTATCTATTTGTGTATAAAATGTTAAGGGTTGTGTTGGTCTGTCATGCGACTTCTCGCGTACCACTAGGGCTACAAAACTCTAATCCTGGTCTTAATCGAAAGCTTCTGAAGCGATACATGCTGGTGATGCAAAAATGTGCTTAGCATCAACGTCTGCAGAGTTATCAGGGTTTTACTGATCAAGAAGGTGACATGGCAGAAAGAAAAAGAAGAGCAGCAACATCTGCTGAGTGTGAATTATGTGGCAGGAAGAAGCAGAACGACAGCTCTGGCATCCGCTAAGCATCAAGCACATGCGGTGTGGCAACCTGCCTGCTGGTACTCGCAAGTTGCTGGGGACACCTTGATCTTGGGAGGACTGGAGGTCTTTACATAAAAGAAAACACAACTTAAATAACAAGAAAAAACAATAAATATACCCAACAACTGAATAAACCGTATGGCTGAACCATAACAATAGCAGTTCTAAGTAGGCCACATGTCAGTGTGGGTGAGTGGCCAGAGCTGGACGGATGCCCAGTCCACTGATTCTGTCTGCATGGCGCCTGACACTAGGGATACTAGGACACTAGGAATTGAACAACAATGTCAATGTATGTTTGAACTAAACTACTAATAGACTAACTTAAGATATTTTTAAAACATTTATGCTTGTGAAGCTTCAGGCTGAACAGATACAATAGATGGTCCACTACAGCCATGAGCATAAGGACGTACCCGGGGCCATTTTGATACAACATCGACACCGGCCTGCTACACTGTGGTGTGGTTACAGGTTTGAAATGGCGTAACACTTCAGATCAGCAAGGCAAACATCCAGGCTTGTATGAAGAGCATTAGGAGGCTTAATCAGGCCTATGGGATACGCCATGTGAGATCCAGGAAGGCAGCCATGGGTCTAACGTAGAGGTAATGAAAAGGAACAGTGTATGAGCGTGAAAATAAACCCAAAACCAATGTGTGGTTTGAGGCCATTCTCTGGGATATGGCAGGCTGCCGGAGGCTGATAAACTCGTAGGATATTAAAAAACTAAGAGCCAGGAAGCAATATGAGAGCTGGCACTGGAGGGAGAGAGGGGTGTGCATGTGCTGTCTGAATGAATACTCGGACAATGCTTTAAATAATCACAACAAACGTAGGTGAATACAAAGTGCTTACATTATTTAAATCTTTGTTGCTTTTCCTGAAGAACATCACCCACAGTGCCTAACTATCAACAGCATAAAGCAAAACTTATGGATGACACGCATCTGTTTAATGAGGACTAAGGGCCTGTTTATACTTGACGCATAATGGCTGCCATGCATTCCAGCTTTCTTCTGACGGGTCTTCTGAGCGAGTCGTCAGAAATGAATGTGACGTGTGCGTAAGTTGCAGTACCAGCAAAAATATGGGTGGCATGTGTGTGTGTGTGTGCAAGTTTTGGTACGCGACGTCAACACTGTTGTTTACTATCAACACGTGGAGGCAACAGGATCATTCTGCGCTCTTCGATGTTTGATGAATGGTTCAAAGCGGAGAAGCAAATCATTAAAATTAAATGCTGACATGTGAATGTCTTCATGGTGCTTTTCTTCATCCATTTCTCGCAGAGGCAATATAAGCATCACATATTCCCAATCGTAATGACGCGATACATTTAAAGGTCTCGTGTACTGTGTCTCGACATTCTGTGTTGCTGTTGCCATCTTTGTTTCCTTTTTTGCACCTTTGCAACAGCATCATAATGCAAAGAATTTTTATTTTTAACATCTTTCTTCCCTCAACTCTCAACACAGTGACACCGGATGTTGTTTTCTCACCGTAATGATTTCTCATACTGCCACCTGGTGGAATCCTCCAGATTTACTTCACGAGAGGTACGAGCACAAGTATAGACAATGCAGTGCTTGTGTAGCAGCAGTGCCCTCAAGCTCACGTGTCATGTGATGTTAAGTAGATCCCCGGCCAAAGGAGGGCTGAGGGCTCAGGAGTGTGGTGGTGGAATGGCGCTACCCCAGCTAACTGATAAATAAGATGGAAAATGCAAAATGAACTAATAAACTATGATCTAATGAACACTAAGGCCTCTGTGTGTATCCCTTTGAGCAATCTGATTGGTCAGTTTGGCTTTGGTGACACGACTGAAAGAAAAAGTGTAAGTGTGAGACGCACAAGGAGAAGAAACGGCATAGAAGGCACACAGATGAGTTGTCTTCAAAGGTGGGAAGTGTGACACCGAACAGGAGGTTCACTGTTTGAGCCATCTTCAAAGATGGGGAGTATAAGAGTGGACAGGAGGCAAACAAGGCACCACGAACTTAATGACAAAGCCTGAGTAGTGGGATTTATGTGAACATGATCAAGAGAAGAGGCGCTGATCACGAGAGGTTCAGACACACAAGGATACCGAGGGAGAGTGCTGAAGGTGCACGTCGGGCAAGAGAGATGAAATATTTTTAAATGTATTCTATCACTTGTCGTTGACGGGTAATGTGGCTACTGTATCAGTATATGCATAAACATAATGTGAAGGACATGGATGGACTGGCATCCCATTTGAGTTGGATTGTGCTTCCTTACACAGACCGTAGGCCATTATAGTGGAGTAGCTGTAGGAGATGGCCTCCGAGGGATACGTGTTCTCCCATTACGCTGCGTGACAGCATCCCTCTCATGCTGCTGAGATGGTCATCTTACTGACAGGTTCATCTATCTCAGCAGATGACTTCTGAAGCTTTGTTACAATGGCCATTTGGTGCTTGGTCATCTCCCTGACCAAAGGTCTGTCTTGCTTGGTTACTATAGGAAGAGTCTTGGTGGTTCCAAACTTCTTCCATTTCACAATTTTGGAGGCCATAATGTTCCTGGGAACACTCTGAGCTTTAGAAATGGCTTGATCCACTTGTCCTCACCACAATCTGATCACAGAGGTCCACGGAGAGTTCCTTGGACTTCATGGCTTGGTTTTGGTTCTGGCATGCAGTGTGACTTGCGGACCTTCAAGTGTCTGCCTTTCTAAATGACGTCCAGTCAACTCGATGTGCCACAAGTGGACTCCAATCAAGTTCTGGACACATCTGAAGGAGAATTAAAGCAAACGGGATGGACCTGACCACAATCTGGAGTGCCAGAGCAAAGGTCTGAATGCTTACATGAATGGCAGATTTCAGTTGTAGATTTTTAATAAATGCCGATCTTTCTGAAGATGTGTTTTTACTTTGTCAGTATGGGTTAATGAGTGCTGATTGATGGGGAAAAAACGGTAAATTCATTCATTTAAAATTAAATCTACAACACAATAAGGTGTGCAGGAAATGAAGGGGTCTGAATACTTTCTAAATCCACTGTTCACACATATTTTTCAAAGAGTACTGCATATGAAGTAAAATAAACCCAAGTCGTCAGCTCTCCAACTTCCCACTATCGGTAGATTTAGGCATGGGTGGCATAGGTGCCGGTGGTGGCACAGGGTGCCCAAACCAAAAAAAGGAAATAGTTTATGAAAGTTAAAGGAGGCATTATGCGATATGCACAGTACACAGAGAAAGGGGGCACCTTTCATGTTGCTGAAGCAACACAACCCAATTGTCCAAGCGTAATACTACAGATTGGACTGCTATGGACACCAAGGGGCGCCATCTCCCATCACTGTGCAGGGCTCCAAATGGATTTCAACCACCACTGTTTTTACTGCTCTGTCTGCCTGATTAAATCTCTTAAACCCAGCGATGGCTGTCAATCTTTGAGCAAGCCATCAAGTAGCATCACAGACAGCTTTCAAATCTTGGATTGGACGTATTTTGCAAAACTGATGTGAATAACATGAAGAAGCTACGTTGAGCTAAAGGAGCAGTTCTCGTTACAAGTGGCCTTATGTTTTTAATGTTCTCCTGCCTCGATCAGGAGAAGTTACATTCAGATCAACGAAAGGAAATTGACATCTCAGGGGTCAATGATTCATTACAGCAGTGATGAGGAGACTTTGTAACAGTAAGATCAAGAGACAAACTTACATTACTGAAAAACTGATCTCTTCAGGGTCCAGCTCTGACAGGACTTAGCAAGCAGGCGGTCTGGGAAGAAGAAAGGACCGCTTGAAAACTCAGAGACTAAATGTTGGCAGGATTTCCTTTAGATGCACTGCTACAAGCAGCTAAGCCACGTCCATCAGCATCTTCCCACATCCCAGTTGGCATTTTTAATCCATTCTGCTGACGTTCACACACACGAGAAAAGCAGACTCTTTCATTTTCAGCTCGGCCTACAGATGAACAGAAAAGCCAGCATTCAGAAAAGTGTGGGATCAGGAGAGGTGACAGCAACATCTGCATTTCATCCTGTTTGAATTAATGATAAGCATTAAGGTAACATGACTAGTAAGCCATCGGTGATACTAACTGACACCAAACAAGAAGAAAGAAATAAGAAAAGTAATAAGAAGTGTCCAAAAAAAGAAAAACGGTTTGACAAAACCACCGGGCTTCCCTGCTCAGAACAACAGAAGTTAGATTGGAGATCAAATTGCTTAGGCCTCCGTGCCCCTGGTTTCTGTAATGCATTTAATTTCTGAACATCGTCCAGGTAAAGATTTTGACGTTTCGATATATGAGCCCACTGGGACTCTGCAGCTGGGGTCACAATTACCATACGGTCTGCAGCAGGAAGGTTCTGAGAAAATAAATCAATATCTAGAAAGAGGAAGGGCAAGAGAAGAGAGGACGGAGGGCAGGAGGTGGTCAGCCATCTCAGTCTCGAAGAGAAAACAAAAGGAAAGAAAGGTCATGCGGCAACAAAATGTATGGAAAATACACATTAATTACAAACACGAGACAGGTGATCTACAGGAAGCAAACTCTGAGAAAGATTTAGGAGTTTACTTTGTTACAACATTCTCATCCTCCTCACAATGTGCAGAAGAAATTAGAAGGAGATAAACTATTAGGTTCTGTCATAAAATCGACTGTCCGTCCATCCATTTTCTACAGGTTATCCAGTCTAGGTCGTGGAGGCAGCAATCTGAGCAAAGATGTCCAGATGTCCCTTTTCCCTGCCACCTCTTTTAACTCATCTGGGGGTCTGCCATGAGGTCTACCCTCAGTTCAATATGCCCGAAACACCTTCTCAGGGAGGCATCCTAATGACGTGCCTGACACAAACTCAAATTGCTCCTTTCAACAAAGAGGAGCGGTGGCCATCCTTTGAGCTCCTCCTGGAAGTCTGCGCTCCTCACCCATTCTCAAAAGCTGAGCTCAGATGCTCTGTGATTTCTGTCTCTTGTATCTGTGAACTTTACCCACAGCTCATGACCAAAACTTAGGGTGGGAATGTAAATTGACTGTTAAACGGAGAGCTTTGCCTTTTGGTTCTGCTCTCTTTTCAGAGAGAGTTGTGGCTCTGAGGCTAGGGATCTGCGTCGGCACTCGGAAGGTTTAATGTTCGAATCCCGTAAATGCCAGAAGTGATTCCATTCCACTGAGGCCTTGAGCAAGGCCCTTAACCTGAAATTGCTCCATCCTGGCTCCAGCCCTGTAAGCGGGTCCTCCAACCTGTTCCAATCTATTCAAACTAGTATGGTGCTGAGGTGCCACCTGTTGCACGGCTGCACTTGGGTCTTAATTGGGATTCGTTGTGTGGTGGGTGCAAGCTGTGTCACTGTATGCTCCCAACCTCTCTCTTTCTTCACCACGACTGACCAGTACACATCACTGCCGACACCGATCTACCTGTCGATCTCCTGTTCTCTTCTTCCCTCGCTCATGAACAGGACCACAAGATCCTTAAATTCCCCTGCTTGAGACAGCATGTCATCGTCAACCTGAAGACGGTACTCCATCCCTTTTCTGCCCGAGAACCAAGACTCCGGACTTGGAGGTGCTGATCCTCATCCCGCCTGCCTCACACTCAGCTGCAAATGATCCCAATGCATGTTTAAGGTAACAGCCTGATGAAGCCAGCAGGACCACATCATGTACAAAAAGCAGGGATTGTAATCCTGAGGTTAATGAACTGGACACTCCTTTCTGCTGAGGTGTTTCTATGATTGTCCAACCGGGAAGAGACTTTGGGGCAGACCCAGGACAGACTGGAGAGATTATACGGTATGTCTCAGCTGGCCTGGGAGCGCCTCTGTGTTGGGGAAAAAGGATGTTTGGGCATTATTGTCGAGACTACTACCCCCCTCATGAACTGGACCTGAATCAGCAAAATAAAATGGATGGACTGATGGATTCCACCCCAGCCAGTGCAGCTGGAGGCCCTGCCAGAAAAAGTGACCAGCTTACCGTGCAATACAAGAAGACCTTCATGTGAACACTAAGTTTATTGGGTGTCTAGTCTTGGACAAGAAGTGCTGCTATCCATCCAGGTAGTATTTGGGGTAAATTCCACACATATATGTAATCACTTTTACTCGACTTCTGGAACATTTAAGAATTTATGCTTAGGACTTGTAATGAGTGAATAAAACACTGCACATGCTCCCCTACTTGGCTGCTTTACACACTGGTTACCAACTCTGGCTGAGCCAATGAGAAATGACACAAGCAGCCAGTCCTGGTTTGGTTTGTCTGTGATGGTGTCAGTCAAAGATATAATAGCCTGACATCTCACAAATAGAAAATGGGGAAAAAGGTTAAGTGGGAAGTGAGGTCCTTCTGTAAAAGACAAAACAGACCCCCACACATTGTGTAGGTAGGCCAGAAGAAGTAATAGGTTTATGGCTTCCTTTTGTGCTAATTTAACTTACCAACGTCAGGGTACACGCCAAGGTTCAAATCCTCATCAGAATTAGGTATGGCAGTGGATGTGGACACATAGTCCCATTCCTTCTTGTTTAACACTTGTCTGACCTTTGTTGAACTTCTCAAACCATTCGTAATCCCTGCCGTGGTAAAACACAATCTCCATATTGTGCAGAAAGCCTTCTCTTCTATGGATTTGTGGTACACGTTCAGCCGCTCGCTGCGCACCTTTGGTACAAACGGAGTAGTGATGTTTACACCTAGAAAACAACAATAGAAACTGACCGATCAACATTGAAACTTTACACACCAGGTTTACATTTGCCCAAACAAAATGATCACAAAAATGCAGATAATTATTGACGCACCCTCGTAATTACAGTAATCCCTCGCTACTTCACGGTTCACTTTTCGCGGATTCACGACTTCGCGGATTTTATATGTAAGCATATCTAAATACATAACGTGGATTTTTCGCTGCTTCGCGGGTTTCTGCGGACAATGGGTCTTTTCACTTGCTTCCTCAGTTGGTTTGCCCAGTTGATTTCATACAAGAGATGCTATTGGCGAATGGCTGAGAAGCTACCCAATCAGAGCACGCAGTTAAGTTCCTGTGTGCTGCTGATTGGCTCAGCGACGGAGTGTTGCATTAACCAGGAAGTCTCATCTCACTCATTCATCATTAACGTGCTAATGCTTCAGGGGCCGTGTCCAAGCACCAATAGAAGATGCAAATGATTGCAGAAAAGGTAAAAGTTTTGGATATGTTGAAGGAAGGGAACAGCTACACCGCTGCAGGACATCGATTCTTTTTATTTAAAAAGGAGGAAAAGCATATAAGATCTACGGCCGCAGTGTCCTTTAACCAGGGTGCAAAACGAGTTGCAAGTGGACGTGATAAGGCAGTAGTTTGGATGGAATCTGCTTTAGGAATCTTTGCAACAAGGTCGACGACGTCATGACCGCCTACAAGCTGCTACGTGTACTTCGCTATACAGTAAGTGTAAACTTATCTACCGATTTCATATTGCTTAGCAGTTGTCCCTGTTTTTAATAGAGTAAATGGTGGGTTGTAAACAATACAGGGAGGGTTTAAAAACGTCCAAATACACGTTAAATAATTAAATAAATATAGTGTCCCTACTTCGCGGAAGTTCAGTTATCGCGGTCGGCCTTGGAACCTATCTCCCGCGATAAGTGAGGGATTACTGTACACTTGATTACAGTAAGTAGCAAACCGTATGAATACATTTTTCAAAAGTATAATGTTTTGACTGCATTAATACAAGGGACGTTCAAAAAGTTTCCGCACTTTTATATTTTCGTTGGAAACGGTGAAGGTAAAAACATTTTTTGCTGATGGTATTAAAAAGTTGGTACAATGCTAGGAAAATTGCATCGCAAAGGAAGGTGACTATGTAACAAAGTGATGTAATTTATTTTTGAAATTCTTAATAAATAGAGGTAAAAAAAAAGTGCAGAAACTTTTTGAACATCCCTCATAATTCATTTTTATATAACAGGTCTCCATCCACCTTTGGTGACCTCTTTGACCAGTTTGCCAGCCAGAGTCTGTAGCACAGAACATCAGGAACTGCACACAAAGTAACAGGAGTGATGGTTTTCATAGAGCTCTCAATTCGGGAACACCAAGCTCAAAACGGGATACAGACATCAGCGCTCACTCACATCAGGCACATCGAAAGTAGCCTAACCACAAGGGGGCACCAGAGAGCACCAAACCACACACATGGAGTAAAAAACCACACTTTATCAGAATAAAATATTAATAAGCACCTTTCCAATGATCACCTCTTCAGATGTAAGCTACAAAATACAATAAATGAACAATAAAGCACAATTCTTCCTCCTTCTCTCCTCCAGTTAAGTGTTGCCTGCTGGCTCCCAACTCTGACTCAACCATTTGTGGCAGTGGGCTCCCTTGTATGTTGGACCCCGGGGTGTTTCCGGTGCCACACAATGACCTCTGGTAAACACTTCCGGGCCATAAGAAAAGTAGGGAGGTCCTCCCCCGACAGCGCCCTCTATCAATACGTAGGGACCACGACAGGGCTGCACTTCTACACTCCAGTTCCCAAGCATCCCGCCAGGTTTCGCAACTGGGCTCCCATATGAGGACCACTGCCACCTAGAACATGGGGGATGGAACCACTCCCTAGTTCCATTAGTCCATCCATTATTTTATACCAGCTGGGCACAAAGTTATGTTTTCATCCAGCCGGACAATTTCTCTGTTGTTTCTCTTGGGCGTCCTGTCCAGGTAGTAGCCCATGCTCATCCTTGGCCAGAATGCTCATTCTTTCTTATCCCACATGAGTTACAATGTGGACAAACTTGACAGAAGGAGAGAATTCAGCAAAAGACACAGCTTCACTAAAAGACAAAGTAAACCACTAACTGCGCTAACATTTCCACAAAATGAATATTAATGACAATTCATATCTTGTTTTTTTTAAATTTAGTTCTTTTTTCCCCCTATAACTTTTATTAATGGAGTGAGTATTTCTTAACAACATTAAGATGCTCCTGATGAAGTGGAGTCATTCCTGAGGAGTGCCGGGAATGATTGAAAGTGTGACACTCTACATACAGCAGCCATAGGCGGCCATCCTGCGAGTTCACAGAGCTCCCTACAGCAGTGCAATGAACAGGCCTGAGCCGCTTACTTCACATAAAATATGGTGGAAGACAAAACTTACACACAAAATCATTTCAGATATGTTGTTTTTTTTTGAGAATTAGCCATTTGTTCCTGTCCACCTAATGCTAGTAAAATATCACTGCGCTGAGATTTGAAGTTCCCCGAGGTGATACTCTCAACTTGTTCCACGTGTCCAAGCCCACCATCTTATCAAACACCCAACCAAACCCACCACCCCAAACCCCCCATACAATAAATTCACTTTCTAAGTTTCCTTAAGTGAACCGCATGGCTTGACTCATCCTGCTATGTAATGGCCGGGGGTCTCCATCTCACAGTGCTTTGCCAGGATGACAGCTACGGGAGAAATCCCAAAGATCAAAGCTCAACTGCTGTTGACATCTCCTTATTAGCTGCTCCATCTTTAGGGTGCCACTTTATTAGAAACAGCTGCCCTTCCAAATAACCGATTTGCCCAACACCATTATATGTGCAGTAGATTGCGGTTTAAAGTTGCTAGGCACGTACCAACGAATGGAAAGCTCTCTTTGAACTAAAGATTTCATCCGTTTCGAACATGACATGGTGTAGCTGAGGTGACACCATCCACGGATCAGGATCCACAATTCTTTTGGCATATTTTTGGGGGATCGTGCACAACATTGTCACAGATTTATCGTTTACATTTATTGGCTTATCTCTTATATAATGCGACTTACAAACGAGGCCAACATAATCGAACAAACACCAATCTGGTGGACCGTTTGGGAACAAGTTTTACAGGACAAGGGGACAAAGCTGATCGTTACAAGTGCAGAGCTGAGAAACAAAACACAAGTCCTTCAATCCCCTCCACAATGCTGCCCACGTTTTTACCTCAGCAATCGTCATCCCGTTCCAAACCAGAAGCTCTTCCTCTCCTTCATTCAGCTTTGCTCTTACAATTGACATTTTCGACTGTCCCACTTCTCGCAGGCTACCCAGTGCATTGCCACCATTCTTTCTTTCCGCCACATCCTTTCTTTGTTACATCGTAAGTTTTCCACTCAATTTGCAATCGCACATTTGTTCAGAACACCCGATCCAGCTCTCGGCTAACATGGGACGTCTTCAAAGCGTTTGCAGTGACTTCTGTTCCCTTTGCTGGATTTCAATGACTCACTCTTTGTGGTCCCCAACATCTTTAGACTTTGTTTCCCATTTCATTTTAAGGCAGCCCTGGCTGGTGTTAGTGCTGTCTTGGCATCTCTTCACAGTTACTGTAAATCTGAGGACATTGTGTGTGTTGAAAATGTATTTTAATCACGTAAAGGACTTTGTGGGAACATGATCCAAAAATTAATTATTAATGACCAGAGCACTTTTAGGTTGGTGGAGGGCAGGACTGGACTTGTGTCTTTTTTATTGTAATCCACAAAATGTCACCTGAACTTATGTCTTATTCATAAAATCAATCACGTACTGTAGATTATAAAGTGTATTCTATATTTTCCCAGATATTAGTCATATATAATATAATTGTAAGAGCCAGTTTTAGAAAGTTAAAGTTTTGAGTTAAACTCATATTAATGTTTGCTTAATTTGAATAGAATATAATTTCTTCCATAGTCATAGACAATGGTATAGTTTTTTTTCCCCTATAAGTTAGTAAGAAATAGAACCTTCTTACTATAACTGAGAAACAGTGTGATAACAGAATCAGTTGTGTTTAGGACAGGTGCCAGTAAGCAGGGACTTGAAAGACCCATTTACAACTTAGAAATGGGATAAGCATACAGTTTTCTGACTGTTTTGAAATGGTTCAGAAATGTTAAGTAAATAGAAACGATTTGAGATGTAACAAGATTTAAGCTTTGAAAAGAACTTTGCTTGACAAGAATATTTCTTTTTTTTTTTGCTACTTTAATTTTCTTTTTTGTGTGAACTGTTTTACTTTGAATTTTATCTAAACTTTTAAAGATGAAGATATTTTGTCTGTGGAATCATTTCTACGCGTCAGGCTTTTGTTGAGTCCCATTTTTTAAGTCAGAGCTGCTGAACTTTGGTAACTTTGGAAAAACGCAGCTACAATAATACTGGTGCTGGGAATGTTATAATAATGTAGTTTATTATAATCTAGCCGTGCCCCGTGGCTCTGCCCACATAGAAGTGAAACAGGACAACAAGGAGGTCCCTGCCCGGCCCCCCCACTCCAGACATCACACTTCCCCCTCCCCTCGGCCCACAGCCTCTGTCTCGGATTAGTGCGATTATATCGCTCCTGCAAGTAAACTATGAAACAGTGCGATGAGAGAAGTCGTAAAATCAACCAGAATGTTCAAGCAAATTCTAGAAAAAAAAACCTAGATCTAAATCTGTTAAGTAGTTCTCTCATGAAAAGCGAACAAACAGACAGATGTTGGATTATATATATATATATATATATATATATATATATATATATATATATATATATATTTATATATATACAGTGGAACCTCGAGATACGATCACCTCTGTATACGAGAAATTCAAAATACGAGGAAAGTATGAGCGAAAAATTCAGATCTAAATACGAGCATTGGCTCACATAACGAGCCACGAGCCAGGCTGTGGGTATAGCTCGCGGCTTAGCGAGGGGGCGTGGTAGCTGTAGCGAGCCGCAGGGCGATCTGCGGTGTCTGCGTTTCTCACCTAAGTGCACAGGTGGGAAACTGCCCACATCCATGATTTGTCCTGTGGCTGATGGGCTGGGCAGGGTTGCCACCCGTCCTTTAAAATACGGAATCGTCCAGTATTTGAGAATGAAATTGCGCGTCCCGTTTTGAATCAATACGTATGCGTCCCTTATTTTTTTGTATTAAAAGTGGTAACCCTAGCAGCTGCCATGTCTTCCCCGCATATATAGAGAAGCGCGAGCCGGTTAAGGGGGAGAAGAAGTAAAAGAAAAGAGAGGAGAGGAGAGGAGAGAGAACGGAGGTTGCAGGAGGAGGCAGGAATCCGCAGCAGTAGGAGGTCGGTGCGAGAGAGCGAGCGAGTACAGGCTCGCGTGTAGCTGAACAAGCGAGCCAAACAGCTGAAGCAGGACGGTGTAGAGAAGGTCAGCTGCATTAAGTGTCTCGCCTGTTGCAGAGCCCGCATGGGAGAAGCAGGTGAGACGCTAACAGAGAAGAAGCACCGGGGATTGTCATCTGTTTTTTGAAGACTGCTTCCTGTTGACGTTTTAACCTCGTGCTAAAGGATTGTTATTCTTATGTACTTTAAACCTCCTCTTCACAACTGTTTTAAGGATTAAAGATTTATTGAATGCTCTACTGCACTTTGGACACCTGTTTTGATTCTTTTAATAATCAGTTATATTATTTACCAGTGTTATTTATTAAAGGTAGACTACAGTATATATAATTTATCAGTGTTATTTGTTAGGAAAATTGATTTTTATGTTAATATATTTGGGATGCGGAACGGATTAACTGGATTTCCATTATTTTCAATGGGGACGTTTGTTCTAGATACGAGAAATTCGCTATACAAGCTCAGTGCTGGAACGAATTAAACTCATATCTAGAGGTTCCACTGTATATATATATATATATATATATATATATATATATATATATATATATATATATATATATATATATATATATCCATCCATCCATCCATCCATTTTCCAACCCACTGAATCCGAACACAGGGTCACGGGGGTCTGCTGGAGCCAATTATATATATATATATTCACGGTATTCGTAGTCTGTGTCACAATCTGATTGTATGGGTGGTTACCTACCAGGTAACGCTTGTGGTTGGCCAGCAATCTGCTAACATCCGCCACGGTGCCCTCAGTTTGTGAGGAGCAGATCATAGAATGGTTGAAATAGTTTACTGTCAAATAAATGCAAAGAGTACGCGACACGTGTTTCGCCCTAATTCTGGGCTCATCAGGCGTACACACTCTACTGCACTCCCTCTCGGGAATCGAACCTCGGACGTCAGCGCCAGAGGCGATGCCCCTAACATTGCGCCACGGCGTGTGGTTCGTTTATTTGACAGCATGTAGATCGGGGTAATTACATTCATATATATATATATATATATATATATAAGATGATTCTAGAGAAAAGCCAAGCAAAATGACACCTTTTATTGGCTAACTAAAAAGATTACAATATGCAAGCTTTCGAGGCAACTCAGGCCCCTTCTTCAGGCAAGATGTAATCTTTTTAGTTAGCCAATAAAAGGTGTCATTTTGCTTAGCTTTTCTCTACATTCATAATGGCTAACACGGTACAACACCCTAGTACTTCAAACCATGTTATAAAGTATTACATTTTAGCATGAGTTTAACTTCCTATTCTTTTCTCTCTTGCTGTGTTTTGAAGTTGCCCATAAGCACTGTGACTTTAAAGTCCTTCTCACAGTGTCCATGGCTGTTGAAGTGGGCCGCCACAGGAACATCTGTGTGGCCATGTTTAATGTGGAACCTGTGTAAATTCATTCTCTGGCGGAGTGTTTGTCCAGTTTCTCCCACATAGAGTGCAGTGTCAGGACATTTCATGCAGAAAATTAGGTAGACCACATTAGATGATCTGCAGGAAAATGATCCCTTGATGTGATGTTCAAGTCGGCAGTGTGGTATAACTATACGGTCTGTATCATAGATGTGGGCACATGTTTTGCATTAGATGATTCTGCAATTTATTATTCCTGGTAAATATTAAACACCAACTTCAGATTGCCCAGTAGGGTGAGCAAATGTCCTTTAAGGTGGACTGGCAATGTGGGTGGAAATGCAGGAACACAGCGCTGAGGATGAAGAACACAAATGTTGCTTGTGAGGCGAAGAAAAGTAAAAGAAAAAAAATGGATGCCTTTATGCAAGAGTTTTATTGGGTCAGTAAGTAAGTAAGGCCGGCACCTCTGCATCAGTCAGATGTTTCTTAAATTATGTGCGTTACCTTTCCACTGCTTGGCATGCATTATTCACATTGCAGTTGGCATCTCACCTTGATGTATGCATTCATGCAGAGCGAGCTGTGTACAAGTAAATGCATTTTTACACTAGCAGTCATAAGGCTGGACACACCTAGAAATTGTCATGTTATAAATATAAATTGATAACTTTTTCTATCAAGAGTTGTGGTTGTTCCAAGCGTCTTCCATTTAGGAATTCTGAAGGCAGATGCACAGTGGTGTGTTTTAGTGAGCCTTTGTGTTGAAAATACACACCATGATATATTATATATCTACTCTCAATATATATATAAAATCCTAAGCCTAAAAGTGCAATGATTTTGTGCAACGATTTTATGTCACGTTTTTTGTCATGCTTTAAATCGGGCTTACCTTAAAACCTACATATATATTTTTGGCATCATTCTTTCAAGAATTTATTGAACTTTAATGTGATGTTGTTAGATTTTCAAATTCTTATTCTGTTTTTAAACTAAGCTAAAACATATCAAGAACTCACGTCCCACGAGACGAGACTTTGTTCCAAAAGATTTAACCACGCCCGGGCCAAAAATAAAAGATAAAGAGTAGGACAGCTGCTGTACAGGCTTTTAAATGTTCGAAGTGCCGCACGAGATGCAGATCACGCGGCACGGCAGTAGCAGCAAGCCAGCAGCTGATCGAGCAAAGAGGAGGTAAAAAAAAAACAAAACATTTGTTTCCCATTGCATCACCGTTTAAGAGGGGGTTTCAGAGGAGCGACCGCGTCTCCTTGGGGTGCGCTCAGCCCCCCTCTCCATAATGCGAGCTGCGGAGACGTGAAGTGGCTGGCACGTAGCACAGGCTGGGAGGGTTGGCGTGGTCCGGTGGAGGCCTGAGCCCTCCTCCTGTCTTCCTGGGCACCCCGGCTGGGTGCCACCCCCAGCCGTTTGCCACAATATATATATATCGTGATGTGTGAATCCCTGTCTTGCACCGCAAAACACGAAGTGGAGTCTCCGTACTTTAGCAAAACCAGCTTTATTCAGCATGAAATAGGAACAGCACGGCTATTTATTGTAGCGTGATCTACCGCTCTCTTATACACAGAAACGGCAATCAGGCAGGGTCGTGGCCAAATTAGTGGCCAAGTAATCCTGTTCCCTGCATTCATAAGGCTCCTTGCATCACCCATCGATGGCAAGCGCTTATACCGTGACCGCGATCGACTCAGATCTGCTCTGACTGCGAGCCGCTTCTGCGCTGAAAGCCCCCAGCAACTGATAAACTGTCTTCAACAGACATGGCGATCACACTTCGGGACACTCCTGTTGGGGGGAGTCCCAAACGAGTTTAGAAACCTTACAATATATTTTTAAAATATAAAGCACTCCTTCACATTGAGGTGGACGAGAAGCCTAAATGGATTGAAGTCATTGATTTACTAGTATGCTTTACATGCTTTAGGCAGCTGCAGGTAAACACGGCAGTGTGAACGAAGCTTTAGGGAGCAGCATTCTCGCTTTCCACCACAAACCCCCAAAAACTCTTTGGTGGGTGTCATGTTTCTTAGTTGTGAAATCACACCTCTGCAAATTGAGATTTACTTATTTCATTTATCACTTACTGGTGGCCTCGGGGTCCACATTTCACCTTAGCCAGAAAGCAACTTTATGTTACAAGCCTACCAAACAATAAGGGTTAACAGTTCGGATCAATCACATATTGAATGGCAGAGATTTCATTCATTTGAACAAAATAAACTCTTTGGGCATTGTGGGTTTTTTTCATATTTATCCAAATCTGTTGTGTGCCTTGTGACACCCGTTTAGATTTGTCAAAAAATTCAGTTAAAAAAGATCACTTAAGAAGAAACAGGTGACAAGGAAACCTGACTATCACATTACGAAGCCAAGAATTATTAGGACATTAGAACAATCTAGACAAGAGCAGGCCATTCAGCCCAACAAAGCTCCTATCCACTTAAATCTTTTAAATAAAACATCAAGTCGACTTTTGAAAGTCTCTAAAGTCCTACTGTCTACCACAATACTTGGTTCTCTGTGTGAACAGAAACTTCCAAATGTTTACATCCCTGTGTTTGTGATGAACTCATTTTAAAGTCCCAGTCTTGATCCAATGTGTTAATTCCCTTCATAGTTTTAAACACTTCAGTCATGCCAACTGTTAATCTTCTTTTGCTTAAATTATATAAGAGATCTTCCGAGTTGAGTATACTGAAGAGATTCCAGTAGGGATTCAAACTGTAAGACGTAAGAAATTGGGATGTCGAAACTGCGGCTAACAACAGATGGGCCTGCTGTCATCATGGAATCGCAGCAGTAAGGCCACAATGTCCAAATCGTAGTGCTGATGAATACACACTCCTGCGGTGACCGTTAAATAGGGTGGGCCGGAGCTGGAGACCCGGATGCATTCGTGGAACATTAGCAGTTAAGATGATAGCAGATTGAACTGGAAAGAAAATGGACAGAAGGGTTATAAATGTTAGAATCATTCCAGCACTTTAATGCTCCTGTCAGGCTCATTTTGAGACCGAAGATACGCAGTTGAACGGCCATCTTTGGGTATGGATCTCCTAGATCAAGAGATTCATCTTTGTATTAATTATATTGAAACTTTCATAGTCATTGCTGTCTCAGTTTTGGAGTCTATGAATTCAAACATAGCGGACTTAGACAAGCATAACGCAGCTAATCAAAGGAAGTCGTGCATCGACTTATACGACGAGGGGGAACTTCGAATGAGACATAAAACCGAGGTCCTGACTCTTCTGTGGTCATAAGAGATGCCCGGGCACCTTTCAAAAAGAGTCGGTGTTTCCTGATGTTCTGTCTAAATTGCCCACCACAGCCTGGTCATTCTGGCCCCCTAATCATCCTCCGACCCTTATTGGCTAACTCTCCCTGTCACAGTTTCACCATGTAAGAGCTAATGCATGATGAGCATTCCAACACAAAATGGCTGCCGTCACATCATCCAGGAGGATGCTACACATTGGCAGAGGTTGAAGGGGCTCCCCACTGTCTAAGTAAAACACTTTGAGTAGGTTAGGAAAGTGTTGTATAAATGAAATTAATCAATCAGTCAAACCAAGGGACATGGGGATCCATTATATTTCACTTACTGATCTCCACCTCTTTCCATTTGTATGGAAGAAATGAACTGAAGACTCCCACTGACTGGGTGCTTCTGAACTCCAGCACGGGATAGAAACCCACCCGAGGAACGACTAAAGAGCAAAATAAGGTCATTACCACTTAATGCCAGAAATAAAAATAAAAATAAGGTCGGCCTGTCAAAAGAGAAGCACCCGGTGATTTAAGCGATCCCAGCGAAATTGATTGCCTGACTAATTGAATTAATGGAGCGATACACAGCTGGCAGTCAGGAGGACTCAACCACAGTGGTAAGGCACCCTTGAAAATGGAATAAAACTCGGTCGTCGGATAAATTAAATTTGAAGGCACAGGCCTTTATTATACCGATGTCGCACACCGCAGCCCCCTAACTGTGTCCAACATTTGGTGTCTATTTTCGAAGATCAAAAGACAGCAGAAGTAGTCATTTGGCATAAAAAAAAAGATTCAAAAGTTGAAAAAAGCGGCACTTTTTTTAAGAAGTGGCTTTTTACAGTAGCTTTTGGTTACAGAAGTAAAGCGCTGCAGCATTGAGTCTGGAATTGGGAATAACGGGCATCAGTAACGTTACAGCTTGAGTGCTGACTGTTTCATCCTGTCACTCTGAAGCAGAGGTCGAGATCAAGTGGGCACGTGGGGCATGGCGTCAGTCAACCTTGTGGGGCACAGGGATGTAGCTGCATTATTGTGGGGCCTCTAGAAAGGCTGGGCAGAGTGGTGGCTCTGAGATCTGTACTGGTAAGCGGAAGGTTCAAATCCCGTAAAATGCCAAAAGTGACTCTACTTAACCTGCAGTTGCTCCATTAATCTGCATCCAGCTCTGCATGTAGGCCCTCCAACCTGCAGGGAAGAACCTGGGGGTTGGAGGCAGAATTGGCACTCCAGCCACCATAAAAACCTCACACTGTTCCACTCCATCTGAACTAGTGTGGTGCTGAGGTGTCACCCATCACATGACTGCACTTGAGTCCTAATCTGGCATCCCGAGTTGATTTGTCATGTGGTGGGGGTGGCAATGCGCTGTATCAGCGTGTGCTCCTCACCTCTACAAAGGCTGAAGTGGGCCCCTTTACATCTCACGTTTACTTATTCAGCTGACGCCTTTATCCAACATCCAAGATACAATCTGTGATGTTTCTTTTGTTTCCCTAATTGGGGTTGCACAGACTTGCTCAGGGTCACACAGACAGGTGTCAGTAGTGGGATTTGAACCCACAGCCTTAGGGTTTGAAGCCTAAAGTCTTAAACGACGACAACATTTATTTCTGTAATACATTTTTATACAAAAGATGGAGCTCAAAGTGCTTTACAAGATGTCAAAGAAAAAACAAGAGAATAACAATGAACAAATAGTATATAATAAATAAATAATGTACAATTACATAAGATAGATATACGAGTAAGAAAAATAGAGCTGTTAAAAACAGAATTGATTTTTTAAGCCTCTACTTGCGAGTGTGATGATAAGGTCAGATGGTCAGGACGGACAGAAAAACTAAAAATTATACTGCAGTTAAACGATATACCACACTTACCCCTTTTGTGGAGGTGCCAGCATCAGCAAGGTCACGTCACCTCAGTCAGATCTCAGCCACTGTTTCAAACTGAGGAGTGGGACAGTCGTCACCTGCTTGTTTTCCGAACACAAAAGCAGGAGGCCATCCTGGCAGCATCAGACCTAACATAGGAGCCCAGCTCTGGAAAGGGTGCCAGTCTGTCTCTGCACACACACACACTATCCTACATCGGCTCTGTGCCGCAGCTCTTCTTGAGTTCCAAGTTCGATGAAATGGATGGATGTAAACTAACAGTTTCAGGTAAGCAAGTTCTGAAGCCATGTCGTCAACCAACTTGTAGCTCGAACAACCATACTTTCCTACTTTTTTTTCTCTCTCTTTGACTCATAGCAAGACGAACGGAAGAAAGAGTGTAATTAGGTGGCATCGTTACCTAGAACAGTTATTCCCAACCTGTGAGTGGTCCGCCGCTGCCTTATCAATCTGCTATTACATGCTTTGAATTTGCTCTGATCCTCCCTCCGTTTTAGTGATTGCAGATTATACAGTGCCCTCCATGTTTGGGACAGACACTCATTTCTCATGGATTTACCTCCTCAGTTCCACAATTTAAGCAATTCAGACTTGATTAAAGTGCACATTGTAGACTTTCATTTAAGGAGATTTGCAGTCATTCTGGTCACACCATGTAGAAATGACAGCACTTTTTCTACATGGTCCCCCCATTTCAGGGCACCACAATGTTTGAGACACAGCAATGGCAGGTCTACTAACGCAGTCATATTTAGTATTGTGTCACATAGCCCTTACTGGCAATGACTCCTTGAAGTCTGCGATTCACAGACATCACCAGGCACCAAGGATCTTCTCTGGTGATGCTCTGCCAAACCTCTAATGCAGCCACCTTCAGCTCCTGCTTGCTCTCGGGGGCTCGTCCCGTTAAGTTTTCTCTCCAGCACATGGAAGGCCCGCTCAATTGGATATAAATCAGTTGTATGGCTTGGTCATTCAAGAATGTCCCATTTTGTAGCTTTAAAAAACTCCTGTGTTGCCTCAGCAGTGTGTTTGCTGAGGATCTTTTCTGGTGATGCCCTGCCAAGCTTCTAATGCAGCCACCTTCAGCTCCTGCTTGTTTCAGAGGTTTATCCCCATAAGTTTTCTCTCCAGCATATGGAAGGCCTGCTCAAATGGATTCAAATCTGTTGACTGGTTTGACCATTTAAGAATTTCCAATTTTTTAGCTTTAAAAAACTCCTGTGTTGCTTCAGCATTATGTTTGGATCTTTATCTTGTTGTAGGACGAAGTGCCGTCCAGTGAGTTTGGAGGCATTTACTGGAACTTGAGCAGATCAGATGTTTCTGCACACCCCAGAATTTATTGTGCCACTGTCATCAGGAGCTCTGTGATAAATGCAGAGAAGTCCACCAGGACCTGTGGCAGCCGTACATGCCCAAGCCATAACACCCCCAGCACCACCATGTTTAACAGGTGAGGTGGTCTGCTTTGGATCTTGGGAAGTTCCTTTTCATCTCCACACTTTGCTTATGCCATCACTCTGATGAGGTTCATGTTTGTCTCATCTGTCCACAAGACATTTTCCCAGAATTCTGCAGGCTCTTTTAAGTCCTTTTCCCAAACTGTAACCTGGCCATCTTGTATTTGTGTGGCCTCTGTATTTCTGAAGTCTTCTGCTGATACTTGTCTCTGACACACACATTGGCTTCTTGAAGACTCTTTCTGATCTGACAGGCGTTGGGGGCTTTTTCTTCCCCATAGTGAGGATTCTTCTGTCATCAGCAGTGGAGGTCTTCCTCGGCCTACCAGTCCCTTTGTGATTACTGAGCTTGCCAGTGTGTTTCTTCTTCCTAATGATATTCCAGACAGTTGATTTTGGTAATCCTAAGGTTTTACCGAGGTCTCTAATGATTTTATTCTTGTTTCTCAGCCTCATAATCGCTTTTTTGACTTCCATTGGCACAGCTCTTGTCCTCATGTTGAACAATGGCAGCTACAGACTCCAAAGGGTAGAACTGAGATGAGATATCTAATGATGCAATGAAACCCACCTGAGGAATCACAAACACGTGGGACATCAACTGTCCCAAACATTATGGTGCACTGGATAACGAAGAGTATGAAGAATGAAAAAAAACAGTATGGCGCCCTGAAACGGGAGGACCGTGTAGAAAAGGTGTTGTCATTTGTACATGGAGTGACAAAAATGTATGCAAATTCCCTTAAATGAAAGTCTGTAATGTGCACTTTAATCAACTCTGAGTTGTTTGATTTGAAATGTTACACTGTCAAAGGACATCCAAGGACAAATGTGTCTTTGCCCCAAATATTATGGAGGGAACTGTATTTGATAAATGGCCTTATGGTGACATTTCTTGAGCTATGGCTGATGGGTCGTCACCAGATTGTGTATTAACGCTTAATCACACCGCTGACACCAATGGAGCTTTTTCTTCCTATACGACCATCATTGGGTTTTTACTAGGAATCACTCAGCAACTGCAAATTAAAAGAAACATCCACCACCTGTTTGCAAAGAGGAGTGGATCCTTTGAGCTAAGCACTGGAACCCATACACACCGCACTTCACCTCTTTCATAGTCAGGTGTTCGTCCTGGGGTCACAGAAATATGATGTATCCCAATGCTGGCAGATCTGCAGGGTGACATCAGTGTTCCAGTGGTATTAGCTAAGGTCTTGAACCTTGCAAAGAATTCCTTCAGGTGCATACGGAACAGCAGCACATGCGTCCCACTGCTGTGTCACCTACAGTATCTCTGCAGGGTTCTGCTTTGTCGGGGGCCGTCATGACAGAATCCTACAGGATGTTTCAGTTACGCATCAAAAAGCAAAGATTTCCAAAGTCGAAAAGGCATGAAGGGGTCTTACTGCAACAAGAGGACATAAACATCACAATTTCACATCAAGACACAGTGCCATCATTGCAGGGCGTTTCATTTCCAGCAGACTCCCCTGACTGATTTATTGCTTACAACTGCACTTTGTTGCAGACGTATTTCATGTCAGTGGCCATGCTTTTTAATCCTTACCGTGCTGCACCTGTCGGCAATGATTCAACACCCCCTTCCCAGGCCACAGGATACGGGTGCAATCTACGAAAGGAAGACCGGGGGGAAGGGGGCAGAAAGGTAGGACGTGCCATCAGAATTCAAGTCTGCTGAAAAAAGCTGCCGAAAGTGGAGCAGTCTACTCATGGAGTGGCCCTGCTGCAGCTCCTCTCATGTAGTGTCAAGGGCCCAGACGGGATATCCAAAATGCACTTTGACCACTCAATCACCTGACATCGAAATGGCGAAAACACCGACAAACCTCAACTGAAGCAAACTCAGACTTCTCCATGACAAGGAGGTTCTGATCTGTAATACTGTTCATTGTGTTCATTAAGTCCAACATGGCAGCACAGCAAATCACTTCCTTCAAGTCAATATTTAGTAGTGTGGCCAGAAGAGGGCGCCTTGATGTCCAGGCTTCGGACACAACTCCAAGATCTGTGAAATAAAGATTTATTGATAATGATACCTTTTCCAGGATCCCAATCAACAATACAGAACACCCCTACTTCATTCATCTTCTTCCATCCTCCTCTACAAGTGTCGTCTCAACTCGAGCTCACCATTCAGGAACAAGACGGCTTCTTTTATGCCCACCCGGGACTACGGTGTTATGTAACAGAAGCACTTCCAGGTCAGACGGAAATCCTCTAAAACATGGATAGTTACTCCCAACAGTGCCCCCTGGGGGCACCCAAGGACCTCGACAGGATTGTCCTTCAAGACTTCAATTTCCAGACCACCCTGGGGCAAAGCCAAAGAAGAACCCTCCCCTTTTATACGAAATATGGGGAACGAATTGTCCATTATTTGTTTGGGATGGGAGTCTACGATCACCCTGGCCGGGTTGTAGTCCTTCCATTATGGCTTCTTGGCCGGGTAAGGGTCCATCTTCTTTTTTGGATTTTATTGATTTTTAACCTTCCATACAAATAAGTCAAGTTTTACAAAAATAGGTTTGAAACAAATCAACCCCCACCCATCTACTATCCCAGTTGGAATGCTGGTCCATCCAGCACAACACTTTCAGCAGATGAACCTCTGGCAGTCATGACAGCCTTCAGTCTGTGTGTTCAGATCTCCGTCAGTTTTACTCACCTGGATGCTGCCATTTTTTCCCAACTCTTCTTCACAAAACTACTCAGCTCTGTCAGCTTGAATGGGGATCTTGAGTGAATAGCCTTGCTGTTTTGAAGCCATTCCTGTGCAGCTTTTTTTATGCTTGAGGCTGGTGTCTTGCTAGGAAAAAAAGAGAGGTGAAGGTTTCTTGCAGACTACTTCTGGTTTTCCTCCCCCATATGTTACTGAATTTATTTGACAATGAAACCACCCAGGGCCTGCTGCAGAGCTGCTGCCGTCACCAAGCTTCATGGAAGGGATGGTGCATTTCTGATAATGTGTAGTGTAATGAGGCATTTAGTCTGATGGCCAACCTGCTCCATTTCAGTCTCATTACCCCACAAAACCACCTGCCAGGTGATATCCATGTCCCCAAAGTGCATTCTGGGCATTGTATTTTTTCTATGGTGTTTTTTCTTTGCCATAAAGACTGCAATTGGTGAAGCACCCTGGCAATAGTCTCACAAATCTAAGTCAATATACTGTAGCTTGTAGCTCCCTCCCAGATGTCTCTTGGTGGCCTCCTTTCTTCTTGCACGCTCACTCAGCTCTGCCATACTCAGTTCTTAATGACCAATTTAATTGGACTGCAAGCGTCTTTGGTGACTTGGATATTTTTTTGCCTCCATCCCCTGAGTTGGGTTTTTCAATCTCTTTTTCATGGAGTTGTCTTCCTTGTGTAGGTTAGGCCATGATACTGACTGACCACAAGTTGGGCCTTCCACATACAGGAGAATTTATATGAAATTCAACTGAATCCCAGATGAGTGACCTCCAATTGAACTAATTCTGTGACTCTAAAAACCAACTGGCTGCACCTATGATGGTTTAGGGGTGCCATTTTAAAGGGGGCGAAAGCTTATGTCTCACTATTATAAAAGAAAATCTTGAGACAAGACTATTGCCAAGAGATTTTTTCAAGTCCCGCCCTCCTCTCAACCATTATGGTTAACAGCCCACGCCCACGGTCCTCTCACCTCTCATTCGTGTGAATGCTTTTGTCAGACACAGTTCTTGCGCTCTCAGCTCTTACAAATTTTTACATTTTCCTCACTTTAAGTTTCCAATGAAAGAAGACATATTATGTCCAAATCTTATTGAAGAATTTCATCCCAAAGGGTTATCAACAGAAGAAACAAGTACACGGGCAATCCTAGCACCGGGAAACAATGAAATCAAACGAATTAACGCGAAAATTGTCGATTGGTTACACGGCATATTAGTTAAATGCGTATCAATAGACTATGCTGAAACATTTGGTGGTGATGGTGTGGAAGATGAAAACATTAACTTACAATATCATGAAGAATATCTACAAGCGTTAAGATTGTCTTGTAATGGCCGACCCCTTACCCAGCCGGCAGCTACACTTCCAAGACCTGTGGCCTGGATAAATTACTGAGATGAATCTTCTATCAAGCTGTACCTCTAACAAATAAACTTTTCCCCACAATCGACGGTTTAAACATAAGCACAAAAAAAATCAGATATGTAAAAATGAGTGATTAAATAGAACACAACAAAACACTACTGCACATTCCCCACGTAGAATATATATGTATATCCCTCCACCAAAGCTGCAACGTGACAACACCATATATATATATATATACACAATAACAAACCCTCCCTTGTCCCAGTAACATATAACGAACACAAGACACAAATAACAATGAATGAATACAGAAAATGCCAATGAAAGTGAACTTGAGTCCGAGTATACAACTGTCCTGAATGCGGATGACTGGTCAACAGATAAGTGATGAGTTTGTATTTCCCGGAAAAATGGAGCAACCTCACCGTGAATCCTTGCCATATGGTGGATGATGTAGTCCAACCCCGGGGTCTCTGGTGATGATTGATTTGAAGCAAGTCTGGCAGAATGAAAAACAAACTGGTTATAAAAGCGCAATGTGGAAAACAAGCAGGTAAAGTTGGTACATTGTTGTGAAAATGTAATCTCCGTCTTTCTCCTCTCTCTCTCTGTTCCCTCCTGAATGTTTATATAGTACTGAGCCGGATGTAATTGATCGATTGTAAACAGGTGTTTTCCATCTTGGGGCTGCGGTCTCTTTCCATCATCCGTCCCCCCTGTATTTACAGGGACGACATTCACTGACGCACACAAACAGCAAATGGGACGATTGAAACAAAACACACTCAGTACAAACATTGAACAACACTATTACTACCATGTAGCCCCGCTACAGTCTGGTCTTCCACCAGCTGAATTACTGTTGAAAGAAGGATGTATCGTAATGTTATTGCGTAATTTATGTCTGAGTGATGGGCTATGCAATAGGACAAGATTAGTTGTAATCAAAATTGGTCGAACAATTCTGACATGTAAAATTTTAACAGGCAACAAAGGTAATGTAGTACATTTTCTGCAGATAACATTAGACACCAAAGGAAATCTTGATATGCCATTCGTATTAAAACGTTTACAGTTTCCCGTTAGAATAGCTTTTGCTATGACAATTATCAAATCACAGGGACAAACATTCAAAAAAGTCAGTTTATTTATTACAGAGAAAGAAACGATATTCACTCACGGGCAGTTATACGTTGTGTTGTCACGTTGTAACTCAATGTGAATCAAAATTCAATGCGATGTTGATGAAAAGTTAATTCAAGAAATTGTTTTTACTGAAGATTTACAGTAAAAGTGTAAGTTTAAAAAGTATTTGTGTGTTAATTTCAAAGACAAACACAATGGAAATAAATAACGCAACAAATACCTCTAACACAACATGAAACAATTTTCTTTCAATTTATTACATTTTACTATGGTTAATTACTCGCTGTAATGTAAAATAGTTAGGTCTATTATGCATATAAAACAATTCCCATGAAAATGACATTCTGTTTAAATTGTACATCAGCTTCCCCATACGTGAGTGGCAGATCTGTGAAGTGGCCAGCGTGTAGCACCTGCCTGGGCGTTGGTAAGTGAAGCAAGCAGGGGGCAGAGCACTCTAATCAATTAAAATTGATTTTTATATTTGTAATTCATTTAGACCACTTTGCAGGGGTCCGTTTTCACTTTGATATTAGAGAGACCTCTTTTGTTGATTAGCGTTAAAAACCAAATTAAACCCACTGTGACTTAATGGTAAAACAAACCCAAAAAAGGGAATGGTTTTACAAGTAGTGTCCACAGACAATTGCTCTCTCCTTATCCTTCCTGGCTGATTCTGCTCTAGCTTTGTTTTTTGCTAGTGTCCTTGTCACTGCCGGTAGCATGAGGTGGTATCTGCAGCTAATTCAGGTTTCACAGGTAGTGCACCTCCTCCAGGATGGTACATCCATACGTGCCATCATAAGAAGGTTTTGCTGTGTCTCTCAACACAGCCTTAAGAGCATGGATGAGATAACAGGAGATAGGCTGTTACAAGAGGATAGCTGGACAGGTCCGTAGAGGGCATCACCCCAGCACCGGGACCGGTATCAGTTCCTTTGTGTGAGGAGCACTGCCACAACCCTACAAAATGACCTCCAGCTGGCTACTGGTGTGCATGTTTCTGACCAAACTACCAGAAACAGACTCCATGATGGTGGCATCAGGACCTGACAACCTCTACTGGAACCTGTGCTCACAGCCCATCACCTTGCAGCTTGACTGGCATTCACCAAAGAATACACAATTGGAAGCTCTGCCATTTGGCACCCTGTTCTTTCCACAGATGAGAGCAGTTCACTCTGAGCACATGTGACAGACGTGAAAGAGTCTGGCGATGACGTGATGAATGTTATGCAATCTGCAACATCATCCAGCATGACTGGTTTTGGTGGTGGGTCAGTGATAGTCTGGGGAGGCATATCCTAGGAGGGTCGAAAAGGCCTCCATGTGTCAGCCATGGTAACCTGACTGCTGTTAGATACCGTGATGAAATCCTCAGAGCCATTGACAGATCTTATGTTGGTGCTGTGGGCCCAGGGTTCCTCCTGGTGCAGGACAATACCAGGCCTCAAGTGGACAGAGTGTGTATGCAGTTCCTGGATGATGAAGGCATTGATGCCATTGACTGGCCTGCACGTTCTCCAGACCCGACTCCAGTTGAGGACCTTTGGGATGCTAATGTATTGGTGCATCCGCCAAGTAGGGCCAGAGACTGTCCAGAACTCACTGATGCCCTGATCCAGGTCTGGGAGGAGATCCCCTAGGACACCATCTGGCATCTCCTTAGGAGCAGGCCCAGACGTTGTCAGTTTTGCATACAGGAACATGGGGGACTACTGAGTTGCCATGATAAAATTCACACAAGTTGAATCAGCCCGTGATTTAGATTTTTGACTTTGATTGTCGGTGTGATGTTGAATTCAGCCCTCAATGGGTTGGTGATTTTGGTTTCCATTGACTGTTGAACGTTACAACATTTTGTTCTCAATGAATTACACAGTATTACTCAGTAAAGATTTTTCACTTGAATATTTCGTTCATTGAGATCCAATGTGTGATTTAAGTGTTCGCTTAATTTTTTTGAGCAGTGTATTTGCAAAATTTCTGAAAACCTGTTTTCACTTTGTCTTTTTGGGATATTGAGTGTAAAATGATGGACAAAAGAGGCAAATGTATCCATTTACAACACAATAAAGTGTGCAGAATGTGAAGGGGCCTGAATACTTTCTCAGTCCATAGTATAAAAAGGCTGAGGGTGGTCCTCCAGCTGTGACATCATGGTGGCCCTGTTTCTGGAAGTTCCATTCACAAACAACACAAGGAACATAACAGAACACACTCATACATCAATAATAAATAATAAAAACAACATTAACAAAATTTACATAATTACAATTTCATATAAAAATACTTTAGAATAAATAAAGAAGGCAATAAAAACATAAAACATAAGCCAGGGAACAGACCCTGCCTGTAACAGAACACCTCCCTGATACCAGAGTCTCACAGGTCCTGACGTGATTCTCTAGTGAGAATGAGACCCCGTTAAAAAGTGTGTAGTGAACAGTGGTGAAATCCTGCCCTGCAAAGGTTACACCCACCGGGCTTCTTCCTAAATCACCTGCTTCCAGATCCTCCAGTCTGTGCATTTTAAACCTCTGCCAGGGTCTCAGGAAGAAGGCAAAAGATACAGAAAAAAAACACTTGACACTGAAAGAAAATAAAAAAGTTCAAACTGCTGTTATCCATTCAGGAGCTCAATAGCACGAGATAACTGAAGCCTAATAATTAACTTGCATGCTGTAATGAGCGCTGTGACAGGGCTGACAGACAGACAGACATAGACCACCGCAGCTACTGAGCTCCACACGTTTTGTGCCTCTGTCTGCTTTATATTTTATCTGTCATTTTAACTATTGCTTCACTATATGACATAACAAGAGCAAATAAAGTTTAGATAAGCATTGTGGTTTACGGAGATCCAATGTATTAACCCTTAAACCACCATAACCGGCTATAGTCAGTTCCCAATGCAACTTGCCAGCACTCCAGAGCCAAGTATCTTCGTCGACATACATTCGTTGAACATTGCAATTGGCTATAGTCGGTTCCCAGTGCAATTTGCCAGCATGCCGGAGCGGAGTATATTCGGTGATGTACATTCGTTGAGCAGCCAGCTCATGACCACTGCTGCCCACTAGCGAATCAGCATCACTGTCCCTGGGATTCAGCCCCTGCACTAGACTGGCCTGCTAGCATCAGTGTTGGCCTCTGTATGCTTGCGTGCAGGCAGTTCAAGAGCAGTTGGCTCGGTGATTTACTGAATTTCATCAATGGCATCAGTTGCACCTTGTACATATAATAATAGATTGTTGCAGTTGTTTTTTTTTATAGTTTTTACAGCTCAGTGTTGCAGTAATTGTGATGCACTTTGCATGAAAAAAATGTGTTCCATTAAAATTTCAATTTATTATGATATCTCCTTAAAAAGTGCAGCAAAAACTATTTGGCATCCGGGGGTGCATTAACCTCCCCAAGTATGAGGCAGTTTAAGGGTTAAAACGCGGTGGCTATTTTGTCATGGCATGTTCGCATTTCCAATTAGACAGTAATGTTACATTTCTTTAGCTGAGCGGTCAGAAGGTGGGTGTTGTGAAGCCTCATCTATTTGTGTCATTAGGCCGATTTGTTGATTCGGGTGTTTTGAGCACTGAAATCCACATCTCCTGTGGCTCTTTGTTATCACTTCTCTTAACAGCAGTCCTGTTGGTGGAGTGTAACACACTGCTTACTTTAAATGTATAATTTGCAGTTCATATTTTCAGGAATATAGCTGACCATTCTTTGAAGCTTACATCAATTCCTACACACTGTTGTAATGCTGAACAATAGACAGCACACACAGCTCCAGTGACAACGTATCATTCACGTTTACTATCCATCCATCCATTGTCCAACCCGCTGAATCCGAACACAGGGTCACGGGGGTCTGCTGGAGCCAATCCCAGCCAACACAGGGCACAAGGCAGGAACCAATCCTGGGCAGGGTGCCAACCCACCGCAGGACAACGTTTACTATTTACCCATGAATTCCACTGAATGCCAACATATATTACATTATTTTTAAAACATGCAATGTGCTCTCTGTACCCGAGACACACACTGATATGTCTAATAGGGTCTTTCAGGAGACTTTTCCACTGTAGAAAGTTCATTGTAATCAGATGTTTGCTGTCTGTCGCAGCAGGTTAACGAGAACACCTCTGATCTTTGGAGTTCAAAATCACCTCCTCTTACTCTGAGTGCCGTCTTCAGGAGGCATCAGATTGGTTTAGAAATGTGACAATCAGTAAGCTGTTTGATCGTGCCCACCCAGTTTCAAGCGAAATTCCCTCATGGTTGTCTCCAAATGTATATATTGTATGCCTGGCTTCAGCGAGACTCGTGGACCACGAAGCCATGCTTCTCAAACAGAGCACAAAACAAAGAAATACCTTAACTTACAGAGAGCTTATTATTATACATAACACTGCACCTATGGGAGGGGTAATCAGTCTTTTGCATGAACCAAAAATAATAAACGCCATAACTACAGCTACTTGCATAAAAGATAGAGAAAGAGTAGCATGCAAAGGTTCACTCAAAAAAATAAAGGGGATAATGGAACAAATAAAGGCTTCTGGTTCAAACGTGAGGGTAACAACAGCAGAACGGCAGCCTCGTCTTGCAGTGTATTAGAGCCAGTTATGCCAGACCTTCATGCTGACTTCATTGCAGCTGGTGTTATGCGTTTGATCTGTCACAGAGGTGCAACCCGAGAACCGGCCGACCACTCCTGATGTACACAGGCCCAAGTTAAAGGGTCTAAGTGTTTCAGCACACAGATTTAGTGATTTGTGTCAATGGTGTCAGCTCTCAAAACATGTACAAATTACAGAATAAACCACTTACCGGCACGTTTCCTGTTATTCCAGAATTGAGTGTTTGTCTTTTTGAGGATCAGGGAGGTGAACTTCTCAAAGTAGATACAGAAGCAGTAGAAATGTTTATAGAAGAAGGTAAAGATGTTAGAGATGTTGGATCTCCATTATGCAGGGAAAACCTCAACCCAGAGAATCCGTGAAACTCCACTTCTGGATGGATCTGCAAAGGGTCACACCAAAAACAAACATCTTCAACAGTGAAAACGAGCAAGAAATAACCAACAATCTTCAAAAGTACAGTTTCATATCTAGTTCTGTCTTTCATCTCTCTGATAAATTGAAACAGATGTCACTTCAAATGTTCATAGCTTAGCGTGAAAAAGGGTCTGAACAGGATGGCAGATCAACAACCGAAGGTGAGCGGATTCTAGCGAAGGAGGAAATCCAACAACTGACATTCACGCCTGCGAATGTAGACCTATGTCGAGCACTGGTAGAGTACAAAATTTGTTGCCACCACTGCAGTAGGTAAGATTGGGCCCCACTTGACCAAAAAATCCTTTAAACCTGATTGCCTCTTCATTGAAGAAAGAAACTATTAAAAACCTGTTTGACTGAGCATTAGGTGCCCTATCTGGGGTGTTCATAAAAAAAATGTAATGATTGATTTTATGAGGTAGACGTACGGAATAAACAAGAATAGTCTAAATATTCTTGGTTGTAATAGAAATGTGTCATTTTTCTCCCCCTGATAGAGGTTCATAGAGGGTTACATCCCTAGCAAACCATGAAAAAAAATCAAAAATAACCTCATATTCACAGTCGATGACCTTGAAATAGTCTAAAATGATACCTCACATGCTTGTGTTTGAAACTTAATATATATTTTTAACCTTCCACAAGTGGCTGGGACCAATGATAAAGAATCGTATATGAAAAATATTGTCATATTTGGGATCAGCAACCGCAGCACTTCACATGCCTATATTGTCAATTCCTGTTATTTCAAAGAGTTACTTTGACCCCTCGTATTACATTAAGGGTCAGTAGATGTGGCCTACACAACTTTAAGTCCTTCTACTTATTTCTGCTAAAGACACCTTTTGTAACATAAGGGTGAAAAAAAAAAGGTCTTTTTGGGTCAAATGGGTCAAAAATAGGTGGGAACCCCAAAACGCTCAATGTCTTCCATAACTAGACATCAAGACGAGTTGAACAATTTATCATATGTGGCGTTTTTTGTGTACTGGTGAGTCAGAAGGTGCTGGATAAAATTGTAACGTAAAAAATCGTATTTTGGGACCGCACTGTCCCTGGCCAGTTGGCCTTGATTTGCTTGCAAATTAAAGGAAAACTGCTGTGGTGTTAACTTAGCAATAATGAAACTCTGTAAGACTCTTGTGTTTTAATTTTTCTTATTATTTTTGTTCAAATAGTAAATATAATGGGGCGGCATGGTGGCGCAGTGGTAGCACTGCTGCCTCGCAGTTAGGGGACCTGGGTTCACTTCCCAGGTCCTCCCTGCGTGGAGTTTGCATGTTCTCCCCGTGTCTGCGTGGGTTTCCTCCGGGCGCTCCGGTTTCCTCCCACAGTCCAAAGACATGCAGGTTAGGTGGATTGGCGATTCTAAATTGGCCCTAATGTGTGCTTGGTGTGTGGGTGTGTTTGTGTGTGTCCTGCGGTGGGTTGGCACCCTGCCCGGGATTGGTTCCTGCCTTGTGCCCTGTGTTGGCTGGGATTGGCTCCAGCAGACCCCTGTGACCCTGTGTTCGGATTCAGCAGGTTGGAAAATAGATGGATGGATAGTAAATATAATTGTTTCAAGCATGGCACATCTTCATTAACAGGCACAAATGTTTCTATGACCCCACACTACTTGGGGGACTACCACTGGCTGCACACTGAAATCTTATTCTGATTCTATGGAATACATAACAAGTTAGATACAGAGAATTCTATCCGTTAAGATTATGCATATCATAGGCACACGAATTGCATTGGATACAGATGCACAGTCCGCAAACAAAAAGCACACCAGAATTACACAGAAAAAAATATATATGTGACATATATAATTAAAGACAGAAAGGCTGCTGTAGTTTCACTTAAGACTGTTTAGTTTCCTGCTGAAGTCTGAAGGTGAATGCCAACTTCTTTTAAAGTGTGTATCAATCTCCTTTCAGCCCCTGCATGCCCGAGATTAATGCTGAGAATCGAAGTCTTCTTGGTAGCCCTGCCACAGAATCATCCTGATAATTAAATACAGCAAAGATGCCAACTGCTGTCACTCAAATGTCCAGCCCTGCCCAGTCTGCTCCAAGACACACATCTCATTCCACACACCCCGTGCAGTGCTCACAGTCCATTGTATTTCAATCCTATATTTGTAATTTGGCTCACTCTGCAGAGATCTCCTTTCACTTTGACATTAAAGATTTATTTTCTGTTGATCAGTGTCAAAATGCCAAATTAAATATAATGTGAGTCAATGTTGTATAATAATAAAAATTGTGAAAACTTCCAGGGCAGAATACTTTGCATAGCCACTGTACACTTTTGCATGAAAACATACTAGTGGATAGGATTTATTATTAGAATTGAGGCGAGGGTTAAAGGTAAGGTTTGTAAGGCAGTGGTAAGACCAGCAATGAGGTATGGAGCTGAGACCTGAGCAGTAACGGGAGCGCAGGAGAAGAAATTAAATGTGTCAGAATTAAGAATGTTGAAATGGATGTGTGGAGTTACAAAAAAGAACAAAATAAGAAATTAACTAATCAGAGGTACCACAAAAGTGGGAGAGAAAGTGCAGGAAAGTAGATTGAAGTGGTATGATCATGATAAATTAAATTAAACTATGCAACATTCCATGATCTGCTTCTCGCAACTGAAGAGGGCCCCGTAGCGGATGTTTTCTAACTTGCACACCAACCACATGCGTTACCTGGTAAGTAACCACCCATACAATCAGGTCGGGACTCAGACTACAAATGCAATGAACATATATATATATATATATATATATATATATATATATATATATATATATATATATATACACACACGTATAATATATACATACATATATACATACCTACAGATAAAATAAATATCAGTTTGGGAAGATCTTTTGGTTTTGATTTACAATTTTTAACTAGCATTTTGATGTTGGCAATAGATAATTACTAAAGAAAGAAATTTGCATATCTTGGCTGCTCTTAAAAAATAACATTTTGTCTCAAAAGACCCTCTGTCAGTGCGATCTGAACACAACACAAACAAGTACAAAACAAATCCTCCTGTCATGCCTCTGGGGTCATCTTTAATTCACCAGACTGGCACCTTTGGAAGACCCCATTTAACATCTCACCTGTTAAAAGAACACATTCTCTAGACAATACCAGTGCTTTCCATTACAAAAAGAAAAGCTCTAAAAGGAAAAGGTTTAATGAATAAATAATAAATACGTTTACATATTAATTATTAGATTAGCACAATGTACTGTATATATATATATATATACATATATATATATATACATACACACACACATACATACACCCCTGTTTCTCCTCCTTATTCACAATGGGCAGATGGATTCTCCTCTCACCTCCTGTGTGGTCACTGTCTTTATCATCCCTAAACCCTCTTGCTAGAAAGACTGTTTTTATGAGACCGTAAGACCCCTAAGACCCCTTGATGTCAGGGTTGACTTTTGTTTTGATCTGGGTAGTACTGTAGTGCCCACTCTATTTACATTTTTCCACTTGCCACAGTGGAGACAAGGCTCATGTTGTATTTGTGAAGAAGGAGTGCAGAAGAGGTTACATGCATATGGAAGCCTAAACACACTCAGTGTCTTTGAGATCTGCACATATTGTGGTGAAGATGAACTGTGCAGGCTGTGAGGCAGGAACAGTCTGAAATGGAAGAAAATGGGATGCCGTGTGTTCTGCGTGGCGGAAATAAAACACCCACTAATTATATTTGCACCCCCACCACCCAACATCTGTGAGCTTTTTAACATTTAATGCCCGGAGCACGTACATAGAGATTTTAGCGTAAGGGTATGTGTCAGTAGGCCACCTGAGAGTCCAAGAGCACCCGCCGGACTCCATATGGATTCAATTCTTCTTACTTTCCAGTTTTGTTTTTTTTTTTTCTATTCACTTGAAAGGTATTCTGCTCATGAGCTGCAAAAGCTGGGATTTGTGGAGTTCCAGTTTTTAAGTCGGCTCAGTCGAAAGTCAAGCAACACCCCACAAAAGACGAGAAACGAGGTCGGCCACTGCCGATTGTTGCTTCCATCTGGAGGGCTGGAATGGCGAGTTCATCTGGCGTTTCTTCAAAGCCATGCTTGTGTCTAACACGCTGTTTGAAATAAGCAGAGGCCTTCCTTTTTCTTTCGATAATTAGCGCACTCAAATCAATTTAGCAGTGGTTTAAATCTGCCAGAGCCAACATTTCTAAAATATAATGATGTCATCGTAGACACATATGGATCGAAAAAAAGTCAACCTTTCCCTATTCGCTTAATTTAGAACAGATTGGAGTTAAGGTGGGTGCCAAAAGTTCATAGGCCTGTTTTAGCTCCAATTAAAAAGCAGTAAAGCCCGAGGTTCACATTGCAGGTGCCACAAATTGGGGTCAGACGGAATCGAGTCTGTTAGTTTGCTGAAAGACAGATTAGTTGGTCATAAAAACCAGGTCATTATCTGTCACAGCTCTGCAGAAAGCAGATGGATGGTATGTGTTGCATCTGCCAAAATCTGCAAAATGGAAATGCGGAGGACTCTTTTCATGGAAAGAAATGATAATAGCATTCAAGATCTTTATAAACTAGACTAACACCCAGGAGCAACTAGTTTAGAAAACCTTGGAACCACTGCAGCTTTCTTTTAGCTTCTGAAGAGATAAGCTATATAAACCATATTGAAGGTTGTGGGTTTTGAACCACAAATCAAAGACAAGGGTTTAGGCTCTCTAAATGGTCTACATTGTTGCGGGTGAAGTGGACAAGATATCCCAGGTTTCCATTTTTCTCCCAATGCTGCAATCTTAGACTCTAAGCGGAAAGAGGTATATTACAGGACAAATGCAAAACCCCCCCCCCCCCCCCCTCCCATTTCATCAAAGAACATACGATCCAGGTGAAAAATGGAAGAACATCCACTTTCAGAATGTTTCTTGGGCATTACCCTCATACTAATCAGGTAAGCCAAATATGACATTTTGCAGTTGTGCTGAACTTGGAGTAAAGGAGCAGATGGCCAGTATATTCCCTTTGTTTTGTATTTTCAGAAAAGTATTGAATTATTTTATAAATAAAGTATTAAATCAAGAGCGACCTCGTGTTCCTCCCCAGCTTCAAACAAGAAATGCTAGTTCATTTTGAGTGTAGGCATTTTATGCTCCCTTGAGGCTGACACAGCATACAGAAGCAAAAAAAGAAAAGCACCATTGAACCTTTTTGATGATTGGCGAGATGTGCTGTGCCCATTGCAGGTCATCATTAATGGTCATTTCAATAAAACTAAAGCTGCTTGCTAGAAATTAGTGAACTCGGTGGTGTTCACTTTATCGCGAGTTTGGTGACATTGTGTAAATGTTGGGGAACTAATACATTAAGGTCAATGGGGAACGACATATTGATTATAATGGTGCAATGGTCTTCTATGTGTCCCTGAGAGCTAGGATGTGTCTGTCAATTACTGCTGGACTATTCTGGCTAACAATGTGACCTGAGCTGTGAGGCAGCAGTGCCAACCACTGTTCCACCTATCCTCAAACAACAAGATACAGACAGAACAAATACTAGAAACAAAATACAATAAACATCCACAAACTAGCAACATGTACTAAAAAAAAATATCATTACACTCACAAAGTTCCAATGTTTGAGGTACACACTGGTTTGCCATGAAGCATTGGTGTGGGGACTGACTCATTTCCATTATTTGAAGCTGCGGGTTCTCATAGCTGAAATGTCTGTTTGGTCTCCCATCTACAGTATCTGTGCAGATGCTTTGCACTTTTTTCTTCCATCAAGAAGTTGGAGAAGCACTGTAAATAGCAATACATCTTTTGTTACAGTTCTCATAATGTACTCATAACAGTAAGGGTGAGACTGTTCTTTTGGCAGGTAGCAGGTTAACATCTTCTCTCATGGTTGATCGGACCAACCTAGGATGGTGGTGTCATTCCTAAATTTAACGATGGAATCTGGAATATTTCATTTACAGTAATGTGTTTGAGCACCAGTCTTTCACATCTTTTTATCACAGTTTGACAGAGCACCCTCCCTCTCTAGTCAAGGAGCCAGGCCACTTTTCTTTTCTTTGCCATGGGTCTAAGTGTAGTGATTTTTGAAACAGGAGGACAACCACAGGATAAAAGTGGCAGCTTTCAAGCTTTGATTAGATACAAGTTACAGTAATTCAAAGCACATCAAAAACTCACCCTTACAGAAGGGAACATAGATTTGGTTGTTCATCCCATTCCATGTGTTAAGACATTCAAAGACAATTCCATACCCATAGACTACAGTGACTCTCTCCTTTTTGGGATCCCACATCACAATTACAACAGCGGCTCTCTGCCCATATAATTATCATAAGCAAATGTCCTTCGGCAAGCAATTTCTTTTTAACCCTCAAACCCGCCTAATTTTTTTTTCCCCACAGCCACAGCTTTTTTCCAATTACTTGTCACTGTTGACACATTAAAGCACAGAACAAAGTACAGCACAAAAGAAAATAACAATGATATATGATCCTACTTACTACACCAAAAGCAAATACGGGATAATATTCTGAGCCACTGTATACACAAACAAAAGTCAAACTATTAAAACTTTAGCTGTGACAATCCTTGATATTAATTACAGCGGCACACAAACAAATGTAAATTAATTCTCCACCTGTGGGCTTGTGCACACTTTGAAAATTAGCTTCACAGTGCACAGAGGCAGGCGTCAGTCCGGCAGCTTTTTTTGTGGAGCATATTGAGCAGCGGCAGTGCCAAGGATTTATTTTTTTTTTTTTTACTCAGCTAGGCTATTTTCTAAATTTTGAAAGTAAAACCTTTAGATAACGACAGGAAATCCTTTACTCTAGTTGTGGTTAAGAATTTGAGGGATAATGAAATGCATAAAAATAGTTAATGAAATGCCAAATGCTAGGGAAAATCTTACACTGCTGCTGCAATGTCAGTAATGTGTGCTTGGCGGAATCTCCTTCTAGTCACTCAGCGGTTGAGTTGCATAGCATAAGAACCACTGGCAGCCAGCTGTGGCTAAAATGAAGGCCCTTTATTGATACTGGCCTTAATAGCATGCTTCACTAGCTCAGACTAATCCCACTAAGGGGTCACGTAAGGTGGGAGGCAACAAGATGCCCCTTCTGGTTCTACCTCCTGTTCGAGGCCTAAAAATGGGCTTGATTTGACAATGGTATGGCTCTTTACTGCTCTGGTTAACCTTGAATTTAAAGCAATGTTGCCATATGCGAATATTACATTTTATTTAAAAAGTGGTTGCCAAAGAAGCACTAACACAACCCCTTGCTGGAGTATCTCTGCAGGCGTTTATTTTGTAGCAAATGTAAGTCTGGGATACTAGAAGTTTGCTGTTAGGATGATACAAGTGAAAAAAATCTATTCAGTCATAGTTAAATCACACAGTCCATGCTACAGGGTGCATGACCTCATGACACCGTTGACTCATTTCATTCTGTTAGTCATTAAGGTCATAGAGCAAGACTGAAAAAGGTCAGCAGAAACCCTTGGTGTTGAACATGGCATCGTAGGACCTTGCATATACAGAAAGAGAACCAGGCCAATAAACTTATATTAAAGAGAAATTGATTCAGGAATGTTTGGTGGTCTGGATTATCCAGATAAAACACCTTGTTTTTAAACAGTGGCAAAGCTGTCAGTGTATGAATTCAGATCATTAAAATACAGGCCTGACCACATTACCTTGACTGTAGAAAGCTTCTGCCATTACACAAATATTGCTGCAGGACACCCCACTACAGGACACAGCAAATGTATTGCTAATGCTATACAGATAACTATAAATTATTCAAAGCTGAGGTAAAATGGTATAAATCACTACTATTGCATTGGCATCAAAACCTATGTGTTTGGGGCATTGTGAGCATACCTGTGGACTATTTGACACAAGTACATTAACATTTTTTTCATGGATGTTTCAATATTTTTTGCTGTTATTCAAACTGGGTCTCCACTGAAGCACACTGTATCAAGAATTTCATGATCTCTATTCTCCATGAACATATGAGCTTAAAGGTTTTTCTCAGCCAGAACTACAAATAACCTGGGTAAGATTTATATATTAAAAAAAAATCACTTTTGGGTTGACTACTCCATTAAACATCATACATGCATTAAAACTGTATACCTGGTTGAAAAATGGACGAATGCAATTTGCACATGTAGGAATAAACATACTTTGATAACTGACAGTGATTAATGACTCATTTCCAGTATTCAGTCATGAAACAGGAAATCTTTTGCAGTTAAGCACACTTGCTCATACTATTTAGTTCATACACATATGGGGAAGATGGGCAAACTCCATAATGACCTGACCAGGCTAGCAATCAAGTTTCAGCTCCTGAGGCTATCTGACATGAATGCTGGCTCTGTGCTGTCACTTTAACCATGTTAAAAAAAAAATCTAAATAATTTAGACTGATTGAGCTCAGAATCAACAGATCATAAAATCAAAACAAAACAGTATTTAAGCTTATAACCCATTTAATTATAAAATTACTGAAAAGGCCAGATGAAGTTTAGTAAAGAGGTACTATTTGACTCTTTAGCTAGTTATTTCACTAAAGAGTGAGAGTTTAGTTAATATGCAGACTAATTACATGATCCAATGGAATAACTTGATGATGTGCAAAACTAACATGGATAATCACATGTTATTTATATCACAAGGTACTTGCTAAAAGAACAGAAGGCAACTGTTACAAATTTATCATGTAAAATTAAGGGCTATTAGATTCTTTATTCAATTACCCGTTGGAATAACTCAACAGGCTAAAAGACCAAAAAGATAGAAATAATACTTTAGGTATTTCAGTGATTTATCTGACACATATTTTCAGTACTTACATAGGTACATGCAGCACGATTAAGGAAACCACTGTTAAAAATGTTTATAAAGGGGAGGTGTATCTATGCACCTAAAGGTATTTTCTACACTAGAATTTTGGTTCTTATGGCTCATTAAACATTACATTTACCAATGAGTTTTTTTCATTGTTGCTTATCTAATTTTTTGTCTACCAGAAACAGTTCAATAATTTACACACAAAAACTGCATGCAATTTTTATATAATACACATACTCACACATAAACTAGTCTACATGACTCAGTTGTTCACAAAGTTCACAAAATTCATTAAATATAAATTTTGCTTCAGATACTCGGGAAATGGCATTACAATCTCCTTTCAATACCTTGGAACAACCCTAGCCTTTACAAAAAAAGAATAAACATCAGAAGCTGAAAGACAATACAAAAAGGAAACATGTTATAGTAATTGCACTTAGGCAGATAATTTTCTCAGAATAAATACTACTTCTACATGACCTAAGAGGAAAAGGGATAGCAAATAGTACCACATGCTGTTCAATCTGTGTCACAAGGCATACTCATCTGCCAAGAATCTCTGCACATACACTCAGGGAGTTACTCATTATATTAACATGTTGCTTTACAATCAATCCTACCGTTTAGTACAAACAAATTAAAACAGAGGTTACAAACTCAGTTCTTGGAAGGTCACAATGGCTACAAGTTTTCATTCCAACCAGATCTTAATCAGTTGTTATGCATTAGAACATAATAAATGATTGTTAAATGAGCACGCTTTTCAGAAAAAAAACAAAAAACTTTAAACAATGTAGAATATACCATCCTATACGGCGATCTGCCTTACATCACACATTCTTTTTCTCCACATAATGAACAGCATGACTTGCACAAATTACCACACAAAGTAATAATATTTATAAATACTTCAAGGTAAAAACAACAGCAAACACGCCAGGTGACTTACTGACAGTAGGCACCCATAAACCATGACAAAAAAATGATTCTTCCTTGGCATCCTTTGTAGGTCTAAAGAGAACATTTAACACCATATATTGAATTTCATTTTAAAACAAATCTGATAACAGACAAATGATGCATCTTACTAAGGCTTATACAATGAGTCATGGGTGGAAGTGGATTAGTAATAATACATGCTGCAAGGGAAATCTGCTTGAGGTGAATAAGTTCAGGGATTCACCAGAGGGTGAATGTACAAATGGACCATAAATAACACTTGAAAAACTATCTGTCAGCAGTTAAACTGTCACAATCAGATTAGTTGGACTAGACAGATAATATAGGTTTTACTACAGTCTCACTGTAACCCTTTTATTTTTTAAAAGACTAAGTTCATTAGTAATGCCTAAACGACAGTACATTTTTAATTCAGAAATAACAACAATCAGTTCTAGTGATGAACAAAATGTGGATCAACACAACCACTTTCTGGGAAATTACACACTAGACTGTAGATGTTAAGTTAGGGTCATTCTTCTATCCGATTTATCTGAACCAAAATGTCAATGAACAGTTAACCAAAATAAACACTTTTAAATGCACATAGTAAATGGCAGCAGGGGGAATTAACCCTGAAGCCTACGAAAAAAGCTGTGATGCTGGGCCACCTTAAATTCCTTCACACCATCATCATCAGCGTCTTTGTTTTGCAAATGTGTCATTCAGCACAAGCAGCCTGCTATCCCATCCCCCACCAACACAACGTAAGACGCAAAATTCTCAGAGCTCAAGTCTGTTTATCTGGGTGTGAGGTGTCAGGAATTGTATTGGGAAAATAACATATTGTTACATGGAATACATACATCTCATGTGTGTTCAGTGACTACAACGATCTGGGTAAATGTAGGATAGGAAAAGCAAGGAAAGAAATGTTGAACACATAACTAAAACTAAATTTTTTCATGTTATAGTAATAATTAACAAATGACGTGAAGTGTATAATGGGTGAAGACTGAAGTCCAAATATCAAATAAATACTTTCACAAAAGATATAACAAAACAAGCACACATTTTTGCTGCCTGTACTGATTGACACATTTGCGAAACAAAGATGCTGATGATGAGGTGTGAAGGAATTTAAGGTGGACCGGCATTACGACTTTATTCATAGGCTTCAGGGATTCTAGCGTTAAATATCTAACAATCCTAAAATGAGAAGAATTCAGACAGTTAGGGCATTTTTCAAAAACACCAACAAACTGTGACATAAAATACAACAAGCCGACGGTGTATGTACAGTATACAGTGCATCCGGAAAGTATTCACAGTGCATCACTTTTTCCACATTTTGTTATGTTACAGCCTTATTCCAAAATGGATTAAATTCATTTTTTTCCTCAGAATTCTACACACAACACCCCATAATGACAACGTGAAAAAAGTTTACTTGAGGTTTTTGCAAATTTATTAAAAATAAAAAAAACTGAGAAATCACATGTACTTAAGTATTCACAGCCTTTGCTCAATACTTTTGTCGATGCACCTTTGGCAGCAATTACAGCCTCAAGTCTTTTTGAATATGATGCCACAAGCTCGGCACACCTATCCTTGGCCAGTTTCGCCCATTCCTCTTTGCAGCACCTCTCAAGCTCCATCAGGTTGGATGGGAAGCGTCAGTGCACAGCCATTTTAAGATCTCTCCAGAGATGTTCAATCGGATTCAAGTCTGAGCTCTGGCTGGGCCACTCAAGGACATTCACAGAGTTGTCCTGAAGCCACTCCTTTGATATCTTGGCTGTGTGCTTAGGGTCGTTGTCCCGTTGTCCTCCTGAAAGATGAACTGTTGCCCCAGTCTGAGGTCAAGAGCGCTCTGGAGCAGGTTTTCAACCAGGATGTCTCTGTACATTGCTGCAGTCATCTTTCCCTTTATCCTGACTAGTCTCCCAGTCCCTGCCGCTGAAAAACATCCCCACAGCATGATGCTGCCACCACCATGCTTCACTGTAGGGATGGTACTGGCCTGGTGATGAGCGGTGCCTGGTTTCCTCCAAACATGACACCTGGCATTCACACCAAAGAGTTCAATGTTTGTCTCATCAGACCATAGAATTTTCTTTCTCATTGTCTGAGAGTCCTTCAGGTGCCTTTTGGCAAACTCCAGGTGGGCTGCCATGTGCCGTTTACTAAGGAGTGGCTTCCGTCTGGCCACTCTACCATATAGGCCTGATTGGTGGATTGCTGCAGAGATGGTTGTCCTTCTGGAAGGTTCTCTTCTCTCCACAGAGGACCTCTGGAGCTCTGACAGAGTGACCATCGGGTTCTTGGTCACCTCCCTGACTAAGGCCTTTCTCCCCTGATCGCTCAGTTTAGATGGACGGCCAGCTCTAGGAAGAGTCCTGGTGGTTTCGAACTTCTTCCACTTACGGATGATGGAGGCCACTGTGCTCATTGGGACCTTCAAAGGAGCAGAAATTTTTCTGTAACCTTCCCCACATTTGTGCCTCGAGACAATCCTGTCTTGGAGGTCTACAGACAATTCCTTTGACTTCATGCTTGGTTTGTGCTCTGACATGAACTGTCAACTGTGGGACCTTATATAGACAGGTGTGTGCCTTTCCAAATCATGTCCAATCAACTGAATTTACCACAGGTGGACTCCAATTAACCTAAAGAAACATCTCAAGGATGATCAGGGGTAACAGGATGCACCTGAGCTCAATTTTGAGCTTCATGGCCAAGGCTGTGAATACTTATGTACATGTGCTTTCTCAATTTTTTTTTTAAAATAAATTTGCAAAAATCTCAAGTAAACTTTTTTCACGTTGTCATTATGGGGTGTTGTGTGTAGAATTCTGAGGAAAAAAATGAATTTAATCCATTTTGGAATAAGGCTGTAACATAACAAAATGTGGAAAAAGTGATGCGCTGTGAGTACTTTCCGGATGCACTGTACGTACAGATTATACTGTATGAGTGAATACAGAAAACACTGTAGTTATTAATCAAACATGAAGCTTGCCTGGCATACTTACACAATATTACAAGAAACTTAATTTTACAAAATTAACATTAATTACATCAGCTCATGTTAAAGAAAAGCCAAAGAATATTCTACTTTGTATGCTAAATTCTGAAAACATCTTACCAAAGATTATAAAAAAAATTGGAAAAGACTACAAGTTAATGACTTGAAAAAAGTCCCCTAGTTCAATGTTTCTCAACTCACTTTTTTCCAATGGATTTGCATTGTTGTCACAATGGTGTCCCCCATCCCCCCTTGGTGAAACAATCATGATTGTCAAAATGGAGCGGGATAGGTGCAAACCACTATCATTTTAAACAATTGCTACTTGTGTCCCACCGGTGTGAGTATTCCAAATTATTTGTAATCTACACTTAAGTTTCTCAAGATATTGCTTTTTGTGTCATACAGGACAAATTATATTTATCACCTTACTAAAACAGTAAAATAACCACAGTACACATGAAATACTTAAGGACTCATGAATAACTTTCCATTCTATGCATGGAATTCATGACAGACGACTACTGAATGTAGGGAGGTTGCATAACAACTACCACAGGACCCTAGCCGACATGTACTGAACTTATGAAAGCACTGTAGCGCATTTTATGCCAACTTCATTATACAGGAGCTTTGTTCTCTTACAGGATTTATTACTGAAGGTATTGCTGTGTTTTTGACCCATATCTACTTTAAGATCTTAAGTAATGAAAATTATGAATATGTTAATATGAACCTTTTATTACATTACCTTTTCTCATATCTTGCAAAGATTTATTAACATAGTTACTGGAAGATGTTATTTAACTGTTAAAGGAAAAACATTAAATCAACTAGGTTTAATAAAATTTTAAGAAGGAGGTGAAATAAACTAACTTTATTCTAAAAACATTTTTGAAAATGTATTATGTTTAATATTCATTGATTCAGAACTACTCTGTCACTGGGAACAAGTTAAGTTTTCATTCTCAGAAACAAACTCATTTATGACACTTTATTTTCATACACCTTTCTGACTTTGTTATTAACTACTTATCTAAAATATGCTACAAAGAAAAATAAACAATGAAACAGTTTAGATTTTTTTTATTTCTTTGAAGAAAGTTTATTGGCAAAAATTTATAAGCCTATGATATTTAAAATTCATAAGCATATTGCATTTGTAAAAGAGACCGCATTTGCAATGTCATTCATTAACATATACGCAAAAAAAATGACAAAATTACACTGCCAAACTTTTTTCTAGCTTTTTCATTATATAAAAATGCACATCTTGATAACTTTTACTTCTTAGACAAAGTTACACCAAAGAGTTTTATAATACAGGTAAAATTCGTGTTAACCAAGTTACAATACCAAAGAGAAACAATTTTAATCCAAAAGGCAGCCAAATTAGGTATAAAGTCGTATTGTGGAATCTGCTCCTGATGAAAACACCCAAGGCTGGGTGGGATGGAAAAGTACATCCAGTACTCCCAGGTCTCTTGTAATTTCATGTCCCTTGAGAACCTTTACAGGCACTATCAGAGGGTTTTGAAGAAGGTCACTGAAAATGAGAAAATAAATAAGGTACCATTTACTTTTCACTTGGAAGGTCACATTTATCATTAAATATTAACACATACAAAGTGCTATTTGTTAACTCAACAACTGTCTTGAGATGATCCAAATAAAACAGACATAAGCCTACTGCTTATAAGTTTTGGTCAATTTAGTTTGACAGGGATATTTAATTTTGTGTGCATACATTCTTTGCTCAATTTATAGTTTGCATCCCATACATCAAAAAAGGCTTAATTTAGTTTATAGTGCCTTACTTACAGACAGATCTGGTTCACTGCCTTGTTATAAAGAGGAAGTTCACTTGGCAGAACATAGTGTGATTCAAAATTAACTTGCATAATTTTTCCTTAAAAGTGCTAAATCTGAGATGTTTTTAACACTCTAACAAATAATTTTCCATAAACACACACAACAACCTACTGCTTCTTGACAACTTATGTGTGACATATTTTCTTCAGTCACCCCCTTTCAGACTTTCATGATGTGGAGCAAAGCAGAATCTTTTATTATTGACGCTTACAAAAAACAAACCTATATTGAAAAAAGCAAACTAACAGTTAATTAGAACATTTCTATATGTAAAAATAGAAAATATACATGTCATATACAGAAATATTGAAACAAATATTGCACACAATGGATTTGCAAGGATTACTTCAACATTGGGAAGGACAGGGATGCAGTTACAAGTTATGTAAACTGAGATTCTGAGGGGAGTTGTAGGGGTTAGCAAGTATGCGAAGGTATGCTCTATTTGTACTAGCAAGAAATACAAAAATCGTTCTGGTTATCAGCACAGGTAATGATAAGTATAATATATTGAGCTCATACACCTAATCCAACTTGGGAACAGCAGCCATTTGTAATATGATCCTAAGTAGCATTTTATTTAAGTAGATAGCTATTGGATGAATGTTGTGTGCGTGTTCTTTTCTACATTTTATCTTAAGGGGCATGACTGTTTACTGATATGCCTGACCTTGCTATGCTTTTCTCTATTAAAAATAAAGTTCAGTTTTATCTAAAAAAATAAGTCGTCTCACATTCTGTATCCAATGCTTATGAGGAGGTAAAATAGCTACATGTTTACTGATTCCTGAACTGAAATCATACACCATCACAGAACATTATTTTACTGTGTTAATCAAAAGTCTACCAGGCAATCATTATTGCTAACTGCCAAAATTTAATTTATATACTGGCTTACACAATAAACACCATTGCCAAGTGCTTTATATTAAAAGGTAGTTAGTGCTTCTGTCTCACAGCTGTACTGGCTAGATTTCAAATCCAAACCCAGTCACAGTCTATGTAATCTGAGCATTCTAGCAATGGCGACATATTTTTTTCTGTTTACCTCATGTTACCTCACAATTTTCAAAATATGCACTCAAACTAGAATATCATCTTTAAGTTGACTTTGTGGGAGTGATTGTGGATTTGTGTTTAATTGTGTCCTGTGATGACCTGCAATTTAGTTTATCGTTGGCTCTTGTCCCTTGCCACTCTAGACAGGAAGGAATTTAAGTTTTTATGATGCGAATAAATCAAGGTTGCCACTATATTTTCTAGATACTGGGCAAGAGTTTGAATTTGGTGTTCATGGTGAAAGGCATTAAATATTACAAAACTAGTTTATAACTTCCGAATTTGCACATATTCTACTAGAGAGCAACTTTTTGCACCCATTCTCCAGGTTTAGGAACCAAGGCCATTACATGTCACACTCAGGCACAATTACACATACAGACTAGACCATATTAATGTCTAAATAAAGGTAGTAAATGGACTAAAACAAATAAAAAGCAATATTTGTATAACTTAACAGCCAAAAGTGTTCAAATTGTCACAAGTTGGTTTATGTAACAATGTGTAAAGCATTACTTCTAAATGCACGCCACCACTTCAACAGTATAAACTTGTGTGCGTGTGTATTTAACTAGTATTATTATATTTTAATAGAGCAGATAAAATAAATATTAAAATGTGCATACAATAATGTTTACACAAAATATTAGTGTCTTTAAAATAAAATATTAATTTTTTTGTGAAATGTGTGAACAAATATAAAGCCAACAATATTTATGAATGTTGGTAGGCAAGTTTGTACATTTTTAAGACAAGAGATTAAGAAAAATTTTAAAGCATGAATTGTAAAGGGATAATGAACTGCAAGCAATATATTGTTCCCTATAGAATTCGTTAGCCCCCTGGTTTATAACTTGTGCACAAATTAAGTACAGGTAGGTCTCTATTTACTGTCTTGACTTAGGCAATTCCACACATATGAATAATTGTCATCTAGCAACCCTTAATGCTTTTACTTACGGACAAAGCAAATTAGCTTCAACTTGGACGAATGCATAGCAGCTGTTACTAATGCAGAGGCAAAAGCTAGTAGAGTATGTACTTAGTTAGCATGCTCAATCACCTTGTTTTTTCTTGCCTGCCTACCAAATGTAACCGGTACTGTACGCAGCCGCACAAGAAGCTCTGTCACACGTAAACGACTAGCAGTAAGGTGACCTTACAGTGGTAAAACCATAATGTAATTTAAAGTACCTCCGGTAGAATAGCCCATTTGTGGGGGTGATTCCTCAGCACAGCCAGCACACTCCTCTCAATTGTCAGTTAGTGGTTGATTTTTGTGCCATCATTATGTCTTTTTTAAATCAATGAGGTAAATTATCATTAACAAAAACTGTAGCATGTTTAAGCATAATGTTAACATTAACATACTGTATACACAAGTGGTTCAATTTAGTTTAAATTATTTGTGTTTTGTAATTTAAAGTACAGAATTATTGGCTGTCATTTTAGTTTGAAAGTTTTATGTAAAATAAATAATAAAGTATTATACGTTATTGAATACTTCCCTTTAACAGATATTTTTCAGTTGCAAGTTCTAACTCAGGTTATGAATGTTCACAGAAGAAAATTGTTTTGGATTTTTTCATGAAATGTCAAAATGTGTTAAACTTTCTAAGTAAGTCTAAACCAAACATCCTGCAATTGCCAATAGAAAACAAAATAAAACTGTGCTCCAAAATGATTTAATGAGGATTAATGTGTTTAGGCATACAGACTGTACATGTTAATAAAGTTCAAATTTCTAGAGGAAAAACACTCCCATCATTTGCAAAACAAAGATTTTTAATTCAGCAACAACAAGGAAAAACTTACTTATAAACCATGCCGTGGCAGACAATAATACTTCCATCATCAGAAGAGGAGGCAAAAAGTGGGTAATGCTTATGGAATGCCACACCTCTGAGCGCTTTCTTGTGGTGCCTATAAAATAGTTTTGCATACATATTAAAAACAATTATCACAAAAATCAAAAGTTTTTATATGTATATAGTAGTTGATACATTGAAGAATGCTTTATATAATCAACACTGAAATGTAATTTACACTGTTGAAAAAGAAAAAAGCATGTCCTTAAACAACAAAAGGTGAGAGACTGGAACAAAAGAGATGAGGTATTTGAAACAGTTAAACATTAGTTATTAGTTAGCAGACCAAATTCTCATTTCAACACTTAAGTCTTTTCTATTGTTATAAAATACATTTCTAGAATTAAAAACAAACATACACGCAAACTAATTTAATGTAGTTCATTCAATATCCTACATAATATTGTATACACAAAACAATAATGATATTATTTGATGCAAGTATGAGCGAAATATTCAGGATTAGGTAACACTTCACCAATAGCTTGCTTTAACTACAGGCCAAAATCACTTATGAGCAATAACTAACAATAAAGAGAAGAGGATCTATATTTATGTAGAATGCAGTTAAAACTGTTTTAAAGAATCACTAAAAGCAAAACAAGCACCTGTAAAAACATAGGAAATTGTTTTTCATTTAGTATTTAACATTGTACACTCCTCCACTATAGTACAAATGAAAAGCAACACTCTGCATCTTTTTAAAAAAGTTTTAAAAAGATTTTGCTATCTCTAAATTTAGTCTTACTGGCAGATTTTTGATTCGCTACATATTTGAGACAAAATTATTATTTTTTTCTTTTTTGAGTTTCATTGATTAACATATTCCTATGTGGTCACAAAATATCATAAAATGTGTTCTGAATTAAAAGCAGATTTCCTAAATTATTGAGGGAGTCAAATATAAACCTGTATTTTAACCTATTAATATATATATATATATATATATATATATATATATATATATATATATTTATAAATATATATATATATAAAAAACTGCCATCATATGACATTAAGAGGACACTACATGATAATCTTTTCAGACCACCTTTTCTTTATAGAATAAACTGATCATACAAATAATTCAAGTAAAGGGGATCACTAACTGTGTATCTATTATTTTCAGACTTTTTTTTTTTTTTTTTAATTAACTTACCGCAGAACTTTATAAGGCTTTGTAGACAAATCAAGATCAAACCAGGTTAGCTTACTGTCATAACTTCCACAAATAATGTTGTCACCTATGAAACAAGTTTCACTGTTAAAAGCACATAATGAGAAATAATTTGCACTGGAACACAATGAAACATATGATTTAATTTTAGTTTTGCATTAGTTAAACTGGACGTACCTCCCGGATGGATATCCATACTAGAAATCCACTTGCAGCTTGCTACCAGCTTTTTGGTTAGTTCTTGCTTAATGAGATTGTAGACTCGCACATAACGTTGAGTAGCCACAAAAAAGAAGGGTCGGAGAGGATGAAAAGAGACACACTGAACCAACCCCTTTGCCTTATTGAAAGGGCACTGGCTTCGTCTTTTACTTAGCTGGTGAATTAAGACTTGCATATTTCCATTGTCCAAGAGAACAGAGGCAAAATAATCACCCTTGCCATGCCAGGTGACTTGCTTAACATGCTGTTGGGGGAAAAACAAACCAAAACAGTATTTCATTTGTATGTGTTACAAAACAGTCAATAGTATTTGCACAAACCTTTACTTGACTTGGCATAATAAAAATTACTAAGGATACAGTAATCAAATATAGCTTTTCAACTGTCTACACATGTTTGTCAGCATTACATTTTATGCTTAGCTTTGCTCAAAAATTGTGTCATGTCAAGAAATGAAAAGTCTTCACTTGGGTGGCCACAGCCATTACTCAGTAGGGACACCAGCTGGATGAAAGGACTGGGGAAGAGAGCATCTGCGAGGCACTGCCTCCCCTGGGATGCTAGAGGGCAATGCTCCTGGGTGGCTGTAGCACCATGGATTCCTGGACAGCCATCTTGGTGAATTGCCGCTGAGGCTCTCACCAGGAAAAACAAAATGAAAATAATAAAGACAATTTTGTAAAGGATACCTCTCATTCAATGGTAAAATAAATAACAAACGTAAAAGGTCTGTAAAGAAGATAAACATATGCTTTTAATTCCCAACATGTGGAGCTAAATTAGACAAATCAATATTCTACCTCCAGTATTTTGCTACGAGAAAAGGCATGCTAGATAGCAAAAAAATTTCATTTCAGACTAACTGTTGGGCACTGTAGAAATGCTTCATGCAACTGGCAACACAATTCATAGGAGTTGTCCTACCAGGTAAATTAATATTTTGATGCTTCTTTTCAACATTCTGCTTCTAAAAATGTGGAATTTAGCTAACATTACATTCCAGCAATTTCTCCATTTTGCATTCAGAATTTAAAGTGGATTTCATTGATTTATCAATAACTGAACCTAAACCTTAAGTTTCCTTCAAAACTATATAACTATTTTTTAAACTAAACTGGGTTTAAGATCATGTTCCACATACTCCTCTATGAAACTGCAGCTCATTGACTGTACCTGTTAAGATACCGTACAATGATTCCTTTTGCATTGGAAACTATCACTGCCTGTGAATGAGTCATACGTGTCTCATTCATTTAATGAATTTATAGCAAATCTTACAAGTAGCATGTTGTTAGCAGTCAATAGGTTAAAAAAAAGGAGAAACACATTTTCTTATTTTAATTATGCATTTTTCTATTTGTTTTGTTAGTGTCACCTCTGTTTATTACACGTTTTAACATTTGTAATGGTAGGCATATGAATTATTTGATTACATTTTTGTGATCTAGATCTTGTTGATGAATCAAAAGAATCAATTGTCTTATATCATGTAGCTCAAAAGAATCATAACAGCAGAGTAAACTGTAATGCTCATCACTATAATGGAAACTGACAGAAGAAAGAACTTAAAACTTAAGATACAAATACAAATATTTCGAAATTTCTTATGAATGGGAATCTTAAACTACAGCTCTTTTCTGAATGCTGAATATAAGAAAGAAAAAAAGACAAGCTAATTCAACAATGAGATCAATTAGAGGGAAAATGATTGTTCAACCAGTTTCACAACCATTCAAAGATCTGTAAGCCACAGGAGGTCTTTTTAGGACTAGAGTTGGGAACCATTGTTCTAGATTGTGAAATAGCTGATGTAATGTAAGAATGCTGAAAATAATAAGTTATGGCAAATATTACTTCTGAATAAAGTATTTTAATAGCTGAAAATGGCAGGATATTTTCTTCTGTTTCATCTTTCACTGAACAATGGTAAGATTTTTTTGGCATAAAGTTATACTGGCTTTTGGGATCAGGGACCAACATTTAAAAGATTACACTGGCTAGTTAGATGACATTTACTATTTAAGACGTCTGACCTAAATTAAAGTATAAGTTAAGGTGAAGTGTAGCTATAAGGATTTTATTTAACATGTAAGAAAAAGTTTGCATTTTTTGTTCAGATTAGCATTAAAATAATAATAAAAATGTTAATTTTTCTCTGTATACCTCCTCTTAGGTGTAACAGGTGTTCATTTAAATGAAAATTATTGCTCTTACATGCAAGTCAGCATTCACAAATTCAGTAAGTCATAAAACACACACCCATTTCTGCCGTGCTAATTTTGCTCTGCATATATATATCTTCAGTAGACAAAGCATCAATTCACTTTGTAAAAAAGATAAAAAAATAATACCTTTGGATGTCTAATAGTGATTCGGAAACCTTGATTAAATTCTTCACCCTCTGATGAGACCCACTTAACGCTTTGGGATTTCTCTTCCTCTGGCTCCACATATGAAGAGATCAAGAGATCAGTGGCATTGGAAACAATTTTGTCTCCCAGGAAAGGGTTCAATAAAATAACACTCTGTTCCCTATATTCAGCAAAAACAGAAACATTTTAAATCTTGAATTTGTTGTCTCTTATCTTAAACATCAAAATGCAAACAAATAACTAATAAACTATTACAAACATACATTTACCACACTTATTAAAAGAAGAATAATGTACTGCAACACAGGCACAACAAAAAAGTTGTACATCAATTTTGCACGTTTAGTGATTTGCTTTATAGAAAATACTTTTTTTTTTTTTTTTTAGCTACAATGCTTATATTCTGTGTTTAATCTTTGACTACAGCAGAAATGTGTATTGAACAATTATAGTGTAAGGTACTTCAAACAAGTTACCATTAACCTTGAATTTGTAATTGAATAACATTCTGGATGTAACTTACACAGAAAATGCAAGCAGGCTAAATGCTGGGTTGGGATTCCACGCAATACTTTTTACAGCTCCCTCTACTTTGATGGTTTTCAAACAGCGAGCTGTGCTGACTTCCCACAGCTTGACAGTGCAATCATCACAGCCTGAAAATGGCAAGAGATACCAAAACAGAAACCAACGTTAAGTTTACACTGTTTACACAGAACATGTGTGCACAAAAGACATATTGATCAGTAGACTAGGAGTACAACAGAAATAATTCCCCAGAATAAAAGATCTCTATATAAAGACATCAGGCTGGAGATCAAACATCAAGTTAAACCAAATAACACTTGCTGGTCTGATTGTGTTTGACTAAAATATTGTTTTATTGCATTAAATGCTTTTATTTAGATTAATAAATATGCAAAATGTTCTCAAAACAGTGTTTCTCGATTCAGAATGTTAGTTAAATATTCTGTAACACACTATTTTATATACAGTACAATCTGAATTGTTCAGTTGATCAAGTCACAAGTATTTTGAATTAGAAAATATCCTTTTTTTATATTTGATGAATTTAACAACATTAAGAAAACGTTTATTAAAATGTACTTAATAGCGGCTTTGTGGTAAAAACACATATGCCAAACATTTTAAAAAGAACCTATTTGAAAAACTCTAAGGGCACTACTGTATAACAGAGCAGAAAACAACTTGTTACTTATTGTGTATTTTCTAGTGCTGCCAATTATGTGACATGGTTTAAATCCTGATCACTTCCAGCTTTTCACAGTAAATGATTGAAAAATAATTAATAATGTTAATTTGCTGAATTTACTCATTAGAAGAAATAAAAAATAAACAAAAAATGTAGACTGGCTTATTTAAGAAAAAGAAGTACTGTATATTCTATTAACCCAGCAGATGAAGTTAAAGTTAACATATAAAGAAGCTAGTTGTTGCCAATTTGAGTGACTTGCTTAAATAGAGCCACAGGCTTTAGGTTTGACGGCACAAAATTTATTTGAGCTTTGCAATTCAAGTATTAAGAATCAACTGTTCGTGTTTATGTATAAATGTATCATTGCTGACATTAATTATGATCTATAAAATAAGTATGTGTTTGTTTACAAATCTTTACCACTGAAGTAAGGAAAAATTGTAATTTTCTGTAACTTCACATTTTACAGCATATGTTGCAATTAATATAATAAAGTTTAATTAGGAAAAGTTCATGTGCAAAAACTGTAATTTATTTCAAGCTATTGAGTAAGAAAAATACACCTCTGAAATGTCAAAAACATACAAGTTAATATTTAACACTGCTTTTGATTATATTGCTTTTGATGAAGTGTTTTATTTTAGATGGAAAACAAAAAACAAACATATTATTTATTAACATGGCAAGATTTAACTCTGTAAAAATAAACTATTCCAGAGTATCTCCCTGTTCTGCTAGGAAAATGAAGTACACTGCTGTTGTGGAGAGAAAGAAGAGTGTGGCTTAACAGAACTTGACAACTAGATAAAAGTGTTGCAAAAAAAAAAACAAACCAAAACAACCATATATGTGTCGCATTATTTTATTATAAGCCACACAATGGCATACTCTCACTTAGATTAAAAGCTTCAATGTTTTCCATGTTTTGGCAGACTCTTATGCGTTTCATAGTAAAATACAAGGTGTATTTCATTCATTAAAGCATGCTAAAATTTTAGCTCCTGTGAGTGTTGTAAACTTTGATACAAAACTACCTCCAACTGAAATCAAGGTATTATTTTTAGACTCCAAAACGCAAATTACTTTTCTTAATACCTGCACAACCTATTAAAACAAAAACAACAAAAAAAGTTTTTTGGCAACCACTATGAGGAGGGTGGGGTTTCATAACTAAAAAACCATAATCACTTTTTAACTACTTTGTACTGTAATGATAGATACAGAATGGGAACTGCCCTGAAAGCCATGTCCTGTCAGTGGTTTTAAAAAAAAAAAAAAAAGAAAGAAAAATGCCGTCTAGTGAGCAAAGCTGTGGTAAAGAGCTGGAAAGTGACAGGAGTCACCATTACGACCCAATCGGATGATGTTTGAGCCTTAACTAGTGAAAAGTACATGAAACTGAAATACTCAAGTGAAAAGGCTATTGTGGTTGCCGGGAATGCAACTGTAGCAACACTAAACTATAAATTTAATGTGGCAGAGTTGGAAATGATTACATCTTTTAAAATTTAAGGGAGACAAACAAAACTAACAAACAAAAAATACAAAACCAAAAATGTATGCTCTTTAACCAAGGGTTGTAAAGATTTAATTTCAACTTTTTTTTCTTAATCCTAGACGATGCCAACTCATTTAGACTCAAATACGATCCATAAATGTCTTCAAGATGTTTTTTTTTCCTTTACGTCTATAGAATTTAGTCTTCCTGCCATTACAGATTATACTAAAGCAATGTCAATCAATGTGGAAAAAATGTAAATGCAGATTTTTTTTTGATTGTGACATTCTGCCCATTCCCAAGTAACTGTAAGTAAATGCTTGTTTAGCTTTCTGGCTACCTCTCTCAGGAAATCTCCTTTTAAACGAGTGGATAAAACTTATACAGTCTCCATGTTCATGCATAAAGTGAAAGACCCCTTTTCCTCTACTTTAGCAGGCTACTGCAGTCTTTCTGCATAAGATCATACCGGAAGGTCACAGCTGTTGCAGGTACATGGTCCATATTTCAATTTACAGATGTGGACAAATTTGTTGGAACCCCTACACAAAAAAAGAAGAACCCAAAATTGTCTCTGAAATAACTTGAAACTGACAAAAGTAATTGGCATCCATCAATGTCTATTTCCTGTTTAACAAAATCACACTGCTTTAGAGTTTTGATTTAACAGAATATTTAAAATAATAATACAAATGAAAATGGCACAGAGAAAAATGATGGGACCATTAACGCAATATTTTGTTGCACAACCTTTAGAGGCAATCACTGCAAACTAGCAATTGTTGTAGCTCCCAATTAGACTCCACTCTAATTGCTCCAGCTATTTCAGGTTTGAAGGGAGTCTTTACTAGACTGCATGTATCAGTTCTTTCCATAGATTATCAATAGGATTTAAATCAGGACTCATAGAAGGGCACTACGGCACAGTCCAATGTTTATCCTTAGCCATTCTTGGGTGCTTTTAGATGTGTGTTTTGGGTCATTATCCTGTTGAGAGATCCATGACCTGCAACTGAGACAGAGCTTTCCAACACTGGGTAGTATGTTTCACTCCAGAATGTTTTGATTGTCTAGAGATTTAACTGCTACCTGCACAGATTCAAAGCATCCAGTACCAGTTGCAGCAAAGCAGACCCAAAACATAACCGAGCCTTCTCCATGTTTCACAAGCAGGCATGGTGTTCTTTTCTTTGAAATCTTCATTATTTTTTCATCTGTGAACATACAGCTGATGTGACTTGCCAAAAAGTTACAGTTTTGATCTCATCTGTCCAAAGGACAGCCTCTCGGAAGCATTGTGGCTTGTCATTAAGCATTTTATCAAACTCCATTATGGATTTTTTATCTTTTTCTTTAAATAGTGGAGTCTTCCTGGGTTTTCTTCTATTTAGCCCACTGTCACTCAAAAAGTAATGGATAGTGCGATCAGACACTGATGGACCTTAACCTTAGAGTGCAGTTTATATCTCTTTGAAGTTGTCCTTGGCTCATTTTCTACCATTTCCATCATCCTTTTGCCCATTCTGGCATCACTTTTACTCTTGTGGCTGTATTCAATCAGTCCCGTGTCTTTAACATGCTTGTATACAACTTTCTTTCAGATCTCCTCAGACAACTCTCTCCTTTGATGTCTCTGGTTCATGTTTGTGTGGGACACACAATGATACCAAATAGCAGAGTGACAACCTTTCTCCATTTAAGTAGGCAGAAAGATTGATTGCCTGCTGTGGGTTGGCACCCTGCCCGGGATTGGTTCCTGCCTTGTGCCCTGTGTTGGCTGGGATTGGCTCCAGCAGACCCCCATGACCCTGTGTTTGGATTCAGCGGGTTGGAAAATGGATGGATGGAAAGATTGATTGCATGATTGGAGAGATGTGGGACACTAATTAAAAAACAGCTATTTTGGAAAAATTGCTCTAATACAATTATTTATGAACTTTTCAAGGGGTACTAACAAATGTGACCGGGACATTTAAGAATATCTTTGTAGAATATGCAATACTTTAACTCTTTAAACACTTTCTTTGCTTTACTCGATGACATATCAGAGGCATGCAGTTTTACATGGGACAACTGGTTTTCATTTAGTCATTTTTCAGAGGCATGCAGCACTTTTTCCAATGAGTTCTAAGGGTACCAACAAATTTGTCCATGTCTGCATGTTTTTTCAGTTTGCCTGCTACCAACGTATTTTTTTTCTTTATTTACAGATTACAAGACTTCTCACCATTGTTTCAAATTTTCAAAGTATCATAAACTCGCTGCATTTTGACAGTCAATTAACTTGTTGCCTGAGAGTGCTGGTGGCTGTACAAATGTTTTTGTGATAAGGTGAGTTCAGCTGCAGTTTTGACCCATCATTTTCCTTTTAACAATCTTTTATGGTACAACAAACTTGAGATATCAGACAGAAACATCTCTTTTTTGCTTGCACGGTTCAAAACTCCCACTTTTAAACATATGGCTGCAATATCTGTATTATACTTCCAGCTCAGTGCTCACTGGCGGACAACTCTCACTTATAGGCGCCCACCCTTATTTCTTAAGACAAAATCAGAACTGCTTCAATTTGTTGTAACTTTTTGATAGTTCAGTGTTACTGATTCTATAGGGATGTCATACTACATAACTGCTAATTGTAGCCATGCACCCTGACTGCCACATCTCACTGCGTGGACAAAGGCTATGACTGAATTTTACTAGAAAATTTGTTTAGAGTGACAGCAGTCTTTGGCTGTTGACAGACTCTCAACTCAGCAGTTAAAGTTAAATTGCAAGAATAAACTAAATGTGTAAAAGGGCTAATGATAAAGCTGTAAGACAGAAGGCAATGTCATATCTTTATGATATTTAATTTCTCACCTGACGTAAATGAAAAGGTAGCAATACCAGGGTCTACAATAAATGGCTAAATTTATTTTTCTGTGAGGTTATTTGACAAAGGTTCAGAAGAGACAGGCTGTTGGCTTGAGAGATGTAATGTGGTTTATAGAAATAAAGGTCATTATACATTCAGTGGAAATTGTGAAGTTGTGAATTCCAGGGATTTTTTCACATGTTAACAAAAATAATCAAATGCAATGGATGAAAAGTAACATTTAAATCGATTCACTTTGGTTCTAAAGTGATACTGTAAAGGTTAAAATGGTACATTAGACTGAAAAGGATAATAGCACAGTCCACTAAGATAACTGGAGGATTGCTTGAGCGAGTGCAACAAATATTTGGGAATCCAGACTAATGACCAGGAAATTTTATGATTGTACCATGACTAAAGTTGAGGAATTTCATCAAAGGCTATTTTGTTTATGTAACCTGAATAACTTCACTGTTAACTGCTGTATTTCACAAACATTCTCTGCTTTGGTTTTAAATTACTTCAATCAGTTCAATCATTTCATTCAGTTTTTATATTCAATTTTCACACTATACATTTTCTTTAAGCATTTTGGGTATCTTTTATTATTAATGTGAACACTGGTATTATAAAGCTGGTATTAAAAAATAAAGCACATACTTTGTTGCTGTTTTCAAACTTTAAACGTTTTTCATAGCAGAATGTAAAATAAACTCTTTATTTTGCAGTGCAAAAATAAGGCTCCATGGCATAGAAAAACCTTTTCATTTTAAGCTTGATTCAGACAGTCGCTGGAGTTTTTATTCAAAATAAAACTAATTTCTAACTAGTAACAAAGCACTATTCTATCAGTTACTATTCACTCCATGGATAATGACCTAAATGTGTTTGTGATAGTAATTTCATAAAATAAGAATTATAATGAAAGCCACATATAATGGCACAAAATAAAAACTGACAACATAGTTCAAATATAGTTGAAACTCTGTTAGAGAAGTTAAAAAACACTGGGAAAAGACAATTGCTAATTAGGAGATTTTTTTCTTTAAAATTCTTTAAAGGCTGATGACAGCTACTTTTACTGTGGGAAAGTATGTTTTATTACTGCTTCTATATATTTTATTGCAAAGATTAATTTTTGCCATGAGTGTAGTGGTTTTTCATATAGAGCTTTCACAATAATTTCTTTGGTAAAATGTACTAATATTGCTGCAGAACAGATACCAGAGTTGCAAAGATAAGTTACAAATTAAGATTAAAGGAGTTAAAATGCAACTTCTTACCTAACCATATTCATCTAATTATTACCCTTATGTTTCAATTTACCCTGGTGGCAGAATAAGTCAAGGATAGATTCTGTGACTAGCCTTATAAATTTCATTTTCATTCAAAAGTTTCTAGATACTAAGAAAACTTTAGTTCTTCCAATACATATTTGCTTCTCAAAGTACATTTTTATGTTATAACCTGAACTGAATCTACAACAGTCTTTAACACAAGTATTTAAAAAACAGCATATATTATATATCATGTGTTCCATGATACAAATACACTTTCAAAATTATTGACCCTAGACAAGTAAGATATGTGACCAAAAAAAAAAAAAAAAAAAAAAAAAAAAAAAAAAAAAAAAAAAAAAATCAGTCTGTATGGTGAACCTTGAATGTCTGCTAGCATGACATGAAGAAAGACAATGGAGAAAGCTCCATTAGGTGTTCCATGTATTATGCTTTTGTAGCTGGTTGGGGTTTAAACATGGGGAGGTAGAGTTTTAAATGAGCAGCATGCATTCTGGTTGTTATTAGAATGCCTTTTTCTTTTTCAAGCTCTTGTCCTGTTCAGCAGCAATTACAGTACGAAGAGGATTATAAAGTGGCCTGTGGCATGTTGCTGATTCTGCCTCTTTGTATGTTTTTTTTAGACATTTAAATTAATTTCAACATCAGAGTCCTTTTTAATTTATTCCCTTATTCAGAATGGTGGTCTGGGGTGAACTTACAAGTAAGTTCTATTTATGCATCGCAGAGTTTACCAATTTTTAGTTAATGCAAATGTGCGTCATCTCTCCTTACAGAAGATGTCAAAATACACTATATGTATACGTTTCTTGATGTTTAGTTATTTTATTTTTCCTAATATTTATCTTTATAGCTGCTATATTTATTTTATTTATATTTATTTTGATGTACTAATCAGTTTAATTTTGTTTGCTATGTAAAATGTTTTATAATTGCAGGAACCATTAAGAATGCTATATAAAGTTTGGTTGAACATTTGGAAATATATGTGCTTTATATTTATTCATCAAACAAGTACCACTTTTTGATGAAAAATATATGTTGAATGATTTTAACCTCCACACTTGTATCTATGAATTTAATAGCTATGGTGTAAATGCTGCCTGCCTTCCAGGTTGTTTGCTCATCTTTTTTAAAAAAAAAAAAAACCCCCAAAAAAAACCAAAAACAAAACACCATTACCTTTTATACTAGTATGACTGCAGTGGTGAATGCTTTCAAGAGATATAAAAGAAAGGTCTCTAACATGCCAGGCTACATGTTCAAAAGCAGTTAAGCAAGAACCTATAAAATGACTGTTTTATGAAAATCTAGAGAATCCTATTAAGGGCAGAAACAGCTGCAGCTGATTTGTAAAATGGTTCAGACTTTTGTCCTCTTTGCATGGTGGTGCAGATTAAAGTGATACTTAACAGTCTGGAATTGTGCTATTATTTCATGTTTGTACAACTGTCTGCTGTTTGACTATGGAAAAAAGCAGTAAGATTTAGTAGCTAGCTTTAGTACAGATAGGCCATGCTAACTGAATGTAAGCATAACATGCCACTTTCATTCTGGTGTAACACTGTTCAGGTCCCAGATTTGCCATATTGATGTAAATGTATGCTAGACATCAAATCTGTAAAACTCTTCATCTTTTGTTTGGTGACAAGAAAATGGTCTTTTACTTTAAATATTTTGCACAAGTATTTAATTATTATAATTTGTAATTAGTTATTGAAAGAATAAAAGTTTGCTTCTATGTAACATCTCTAGATTTCAACATATTTTTAATAACACTGTCACAAAAAAAAGCTACAGCTATAAAGGACACTATGACACATTTTACATAATAAACGATGGCTACAAAAACAGTAAGGCAATTTGTAAAACTGCACTTATTTGCCACACTCAAGTCTATATAAATAAACTATGAGGAACAGAGAAGTTCAGAATGGAGATCCAGGGGAGACAGACAGTAAAAACTAAGAACTGGCCAATGGAATGAAGTATTGGAATGAACAGCAAATCTTGCTTTTAGTGAGATATGTTTTTAATTTTTCCTCACCTGAGACACATATAGGTCATGTATATCCCACTGCATGGCAGTTTCAATATGTTGCATGTGGGAGCAAAACAATAACACCTGCGTTGCCCCCGTTAAAATTAAAACATAGGATACCACAAGTAGAAAATTCCCCACACAAGGTCATATTTATAAAACTAAAAGCTTGGTGGAAAGCTGTGTGTTCACATTTCAGCTTTGGTGCAAATGTGCACCCTCATTACTTTTAAGGATTAACACGTTTGTCACATCAAAACACATTATAATAATGGCTTAGCGATTTAAATTATAATATATGCAAGTTGTCATTTAGCTGGTTTGTCTGCATTTTCCGACTGGATCATGGGTTTCATCAGGATATATATGCAAATATTTCAAAATCTGAAATACTCCTGATCCCAGGCATTTTGGATTTGGGATACTCAACCAGTACTTGTATTTTTTTGAAGTTTAGTCAATATAAGTATTTCAGATTGATGTTGTGTATAAATACAAGTAACAACATATTCTTAACAGCTGCACCATAATACACTGTTCTTTAAATTATAATAAGAAAAATCTAATATTTTGTAAGCTATGTCAAAATATAATTTGTATTGACACTGTAATAGCTTATTAATGCTTTCTTAAATGATTAATTTAAAATATTAAACCAGTCTGTTATTCCAAATGCTCAAATACAAGTAACCTTAGTTCTTTTTAATCAACACACAACTATGTTATATAGATGTTATATGGTTCATTGTCAGGCAATTCCCTTCCTCATTAGATGTTTTGGTGCTATCACAACATCTTTTGAAGTTAACTGGTCTCCTCCTCTAGACCACAACTCTCTGTGCTTCCTCTCCAACCATGCTACCTATCTTAATGCCCAGGGTCTTCCCTGCCCTTCATAGTAACTGCTCAGGAAAACCCCTGACTCCAGCTACCACTGGCAGGTACTCATACTTCACCTTCCATCCATTCTTTACACATTCATCAGCTGGAAGTTTATATCTGTACAGTTTCCTCAGACAACTCTTCAATACACTCTTTTCATGAGATTGTCAATTCTAGCATAATGTTTTACACCAAATAAAAAAATAATAACCTTAGTTCTAGTCCATATCATGTAGGAAGATGAGCCACTGTCAGATACCGTTTTTCACTTTCAAGTTTCCACTCTTAATAAACAGGATAAGCCATGATCGTTAATAGATTTTCTTTCATACCTATACTGTCTCCTCCAGAACCCAAGCAATAATGCCAGGACCCTAATTTCACCTCCTGCAAAATCTCCATTCTATGCACAAGAAATGTTTTTTTGTTAATTCAAAATGGGGTGGGATGCTGCAAGCAACATTTTAATGGATCTAAACATATAGCTTGAGACAATACTTCCATAAAACATAAAAAAAAAATTCTTTTATTTCTACTGTTACGCTAACACCATTAGATCACAGCACTCATTATGAGGATAATAATGAGCCATCAAAGAACAGCCTCTAAGTGGATAGAAGAAATCACAAGAAGTGATCTAGTGAACTGTAGTTAAAAATAAAGTAATAGAAAAATTCATGCCCAAATTACTGAGGAGAAAACATTGCACTTACCAGAAGCAAGCCACTGCCCGCTGGGAGACATGCTAATGCATCGTACTAAGTTTGTGTGCCCACGGTAGACCTGTTTTACAATAAATTGGAGAGAAGAAAAATGATCAAATAACTTTCAAAGCATGAAACTTCCTCAATGACTCATAATAAATGACTGAAATTCTTTGTTTTTCAAATGACACATGTATATTCTTCCTCTTCTGTCAGTATGTTGTCTCCTTCTGATCATGCTCAAGTTAACGGTCTTTCTTAAACAAACATGAAACATTAACAAAGGTTTACAAAGACCAAACACAAGCTCAAAACTTGTTAACTTTATGTTGTTAAAAGCAGAGAGACAAATAGAATGAAACTAATTACCTAACTTGCATATGAGTGGACTGTGGGAGGAAACTGGAACACCGGAAGGAAACCCGCAAGGGTACAGAGAGAACATACAAACTCCATATAGAGAGCACCCAGAACATAAATCCTGGTCTGCTTGTTGCAAGGCAGCAGCACTACCACTACACCACCCCAATGCACAGTACTTACTCTATAAGATATACCGTATATGTTTATAAATGTACATAATTCCAGATGTATATATTTACAGACATTCTAAATCAATCTACTGTAGTATTAAAAAATATGTTATCCTACCAATGACAGTGTAGTGGGAAAGGGCTGGAGATCCTTTGGTTTTGGCAGTTTTGGAATCAAATCTTCTGGGTCCACATTTACCTGACAAAAATATAAAGATACAAAAATGAATAAAACACATCCAAATTAAAACAGAATTAACATTTTGCAGAAACTGATTTAGCAACCAGTTACAGCATATACACACAGACACACACAGTCATGCACTGATACACAGCTGACAGAGTTTAGGCCATTAGTACTTACACCTGAGGGCCATAGGAAAACGACAGGGAAATAATATTCTAGAAACTGCAAAAACCAGCTGCTAGTAGTCGCAAATGCCATATGTCTTTTGTTCATCACGTACTTGCAGCAGTGCTACCATCCATAGAATGAGACACTTTGCATAGAAGCAGTGAGAAAAGCAATGGTGGAGCTGCAAAGGTAGCAGCCTTTTCAGTTGTCTTCCTTCCTGCACTGATGCAGAAACCAACTAATTTCCAAAAATTAGCAATAAGATATTAAAAAAGATCATTGCATTCAAACAGTTCCATATTTCAGGAAATGACTGGCCATGGCACATGGCATTTTATTGAAGTCGCGCTTCATGCAGCTGGCACCTCTATTTTGCTTCTGAGTTGTGCAGATAGGTTACAACTTTTCCACTTCCACCAAGGAGATGGAAACATCTTGTAAATAGTAATAAATATTTTGTTATTATTATTATGTCACATTGTCTCATAAGTGCCCATGGAAGGCACTTTAAGGTTTGTTTTGATCAGCGCTGCTCCACGAGGCTAATTCTTATGCACTCAGTCTGCACTGCCTTCTCTTACACAGATAAGGGATGTGATCACAAACTCAACGATCAACTTGTGTTCTGCTCCTTAATGGAACTTAAAGTATGCATACCATTAACCCATACCAGACCAAAAAGCCACAATTTCAAAGACCTATACACTTTGTGACCTACATACAGTATGAACAATTCGATATATGGCTAAAAGGCCAGTCCCAAAAGGACCTGTAAGTCAACGACTGTATACATAGAAATAGAGATTCATATTAACTAGAGTTTTACAGTTATAAAAAAAAAATAACAGATGTGCAGACTGGAGCAAAATGTGTGCATATAAATTACATATATTTGTTTTTTTCTTACTCTCATCTTTCGCTGGCGTGGGCAGAGATACAGATCCAGACACCGTTCAAATCTGTCTTGGATAAAACGGGAAAAGCCTGGAACAGTACGTAGGCTTGAAAACTTCTGCGGAATGAACTTTAGTTTTCTTTCCTCAGGTTCCTGCTGCTCCCAAGCTAATTTCTACAAAGTCAAGTGAATAATGACAGAAATCAGATGAAATAGTAACAATTAAACTTGTTCATATGCTTAAAATGCAAATTGCTGAATTCAGATTAGTTTAAAGGGGATTTTAAAGTTATTATTTTTTCAACAAACTGAAACAATGGCCAAACAGTAGAAAATTGGTGTGCCACTGCAAGTTGACTGCTTAATGACAGAACCCCAAACATGTCTAAAATCTTCACCATTGCCTGAAAACTACCTTATGTACATGGCAGAATGACATTTCTCTTGTATTTTAATTATTTAACAGGTACATGCCATGTCCTCCACAATTCTAGATCCAAACCTTTACAAATTGCTCATCCTATCTGAAATGTTGAACAGAAAATTGAGCAATAACATGTTCTGAATAAGGTCACACATACTCAGTAATCAGTTGTTGAAGTACAGACAAAAGCTGCTCATAAAACGTTTTAAATAATAATAAACTTTAAAATATAAAATTTATATACAGTGACTAGACAAACGTGGTTCTGGAATACAAGTAAATGTAAGGCAAGTCCTTCTTAACATATAGTAGGAATAAGTGGAATAGACCACTAGTAGTTGTCTTACACTATAGGGTCATATTTCCTCTGATGCAGGCTGAAATATTGTAAATTGCAATTAAATAGAATATATGATTTTCATGAATTACTTAGAGGCAAACCTTATAATTAAAAAGTTAATAAATGTGAAAATTATGCTGGTCTACCATATTAGATATTGAGGCCACTAAAATTTCTGACTAGAAATTTAAACAAGTTTTCTCCTTCATGGTCTACTATAAACAGGGTTCCTTACCTCTTCCTCAGAAAAGAGGTACTCAGGAGGAGGGTTATAGGACTCTTCATGCCCTGGCAACTTCATTTTTGGTGCAGGTACATGCATTTTGTGTCTTCCCAAAATGGCACTGGAATCTTCCTTTGCCCAAAGGTCATAATACTGTGGGGCTGTTTCCTTGGGCCTACGAGGTTTGATCCATCCCATCTTTATTGCATGGACTAGCTTTGAAACCTTAAATTAGAGACGAAAAAACAATATTGCATCAAATAAGGTATGGTCTGCAGCAGACATTGATGAGACATCACTGAACCTAAAGCACACCAAAGAAAATTTATGACCTCAAGACAGGTACCACACATGCTTCCCTGTTCTGTCTCACTCTGCAAATGATTACGATGGGGAGGGGTGGGATTGGTAGTAGGTGGTTCCCCCTTGGGAGTTTCCAGCTGATTTATATTAACATATATAAGACCTATTGGGTGCTTGGACATTGGGGTTCTGATCACACTAGTAAATGACTGAGCATGAGGTGCTTGAATACTACCCTTTACTTCTAGTAGCAAAATGAAAGAAATACTGGTACCTTACTACATTAAAAATTGGGATGTTCAGGACTATAGTACCTGTACATTGCACAACCCTAATATATTACACACACACATTCTTTCTCTCTCTCTCATATTTTATTTATTTATATACATACTTATATATACATATATACATATACTAACTTACATATACATACATACATATAGATAAATGATAGATAGATACTTTATTAATCCCCAAGGGGAAATTCACATACTCCAGCAGCAGAATACTGATAAAAAACAATATTAAATTAAAGAGTGATAACAATACAGGTATAACAGACAGTAACATTGTATAATGTTAATGTTTACTCCCCCGGATGGAACTGAAGAGTCGCACAGTGTGGGGGAGGAACAATCTCCTCAGTCTGTCAGTGAAGCAGGACAGTGACAGCAGTCTGTCGCTGAAGCTGCTCCTCTGTCTGGAGATGATACTGTTCAGTGGATGCAGTGGATTCTCCATGATTGACAGGAGTCTGCTCAGAGCCTGTCACTCTGCCACAGATGTCAAACTGTCCAGCTCTGTGCCTACAATAGAGCCTGCCTTCCTCACCAATTTGTCCAGGCGTGAGGCGTCCCTCTTCTTTATGCTGCCTCCCCAGCACACCACCGTGTAGAAGAGGGCACTCGCCACAACCGTCTGATAGAACATCTGCAGCATCTTATTGCAGATGTTGAAGGAAGCCAGCCTTCTAAGAAAGTATAGTCAGCTTTGTCCTTTCTTGCACAGAGCATCAGTCCAATTTATCATCCAGCTGCACTCCCATTTATATGTCTGCACCCTCTGCACACAGTCACCTCTGATGATCACGGGGTCCATGAGGGGCCTGGGCCTCCTAAAATCCACCACCAGCTCCTTGGTTTTGCTGGTGTTCAGTTATAGGTGGTTTGAGTCGCACCATTTAACAAAGTCCTTGATTAGGTTCCTATACTCCTCCTCCTGCCCACACCTCATGAAGCCAATGATAGCAGTGTCATCAGTGAACTTTTGCACGTGGCAGGACTCCGAGTTGTATTGGAAGTCCAATGAATATAGCCTGAACAGGACCGGAGAAAGTACAGTCCCCTGTGGCGCTCCTGTGCTGCTGACCACAATGTCAGACCTGCAGTTCCCGAGACGCACATACTGAGGTCTGTCTGTAAAATAGAGATGGGAGTAGATTCATAACTGGTGGCATGGATCGTGGACTGTCAGGTTGTCCCTGAGGAGCAGAGGTTGGAAGGTGTTGAAGGCGCTAGGGAAGTCCAGAAACATAATTCTTACTGCACCACTGCCTCTGTCCAAGTGGGAGAGGGATCGGTGTAGCATATAGATGATGGCATCCTCTGCTCCCACCTTCTCCTGGTATGCGAACTGCAGAGGGTCGAGCGTGTGGCGGACCTGTGGCCTCAGGTGGTGAAGCAGCAGCCGCCCCATGGTCTTCATCACATGTGACATCAGGGCGACAGGCCTGAAGTCATTCAGCTCACCAGGACATGATACCTTTGGGACTGGGGTGATGCAAGATTTTTTCCAAAGCCTCGGGACTCTCCCCTGCTCCCTGCTCAGGCTGAAGATACGCTGTAGAGGACTCCGCAGCTCCAACGCACAGGCCTTCAGCAGTCGTGGCGATACTCCATCTGGACCCACTGCTTTGCTGGCACGAAGTCTCCTCAGCTCTCTGCTTACCTAGGGTGCTGTAATTGTGGGTGGGGGGAAACTCTCTCCTATGCTGGTATCAGCAGAAGGATGGGTGGAGGGTGCAGTACTGTGAGGTGAGAGTGGGTTAGGGTGGTCAAACCTGTTAAAGAACTTGTTCATCAGGTTCACTCTCTCCACGTCTCTCTCGATGGTGGCACCCTGTTTCGAGCTGCAGCCAGTGATGATCTTCATCCCATCCCACACTTCCTTCATGCTGTTATTCTGCAACTTCTGCTCCATCTTTCTCCTGTTCTGCTCCTTCGCCGCCCTGAGCTGGACTCGGAGTTCCTTCTGCACGCACTTAAGCTCACGCTGATCACTGCCTTTAAAAGCCCTTTTTTTCTGGTTCAAAAGGCCCTTGATGTCACTTGTAATCCATGGCTTGTTGTTAGCATAGCAGCGTACTGTTCTTACTGGAACTACAATGTCCATACAGAAGTTGATGTAGTCAGTAGTGCAATCAACAACCTCCTCAATGTTCTCACTACGTGACCCCTGCAGGATATCCCAGCCCGTAGTTCCAAAGCAGTTTCTCAGAGCCTGCTCTGCCTTAGGGGACCACTTCCTGAATGAGCGTGTGGTTGTAGGTAGCTCCCTCACTCTTGGTTTGTAGTGAGGCTGAAGCAGAACCAGGTTATGATCTGCTTTCCCAAGTGCAGGCAGCGGGGTGGCGCTGTATGTGTCTTTAACGTTTCCACACAGTAGGTGAATAATCCTGTTTCTCCGGGTGTTACAATCCACATACTGGAAGAAGGCAGGTAATGTTTTGTCCAGCGTCGCATGGTTAAAATCTCCAGAGATTCGCACAAGCGCCTCGGGGTGCTGTGTTTGTAGTTTAGCAACAGTGGAGTGGATGATGTCACCCGCTATCTCCATGTCCACCTGAGGAGGGATATAAACAATATAAACAATGACGTGTCCAAACTCTCTGGGCAAGTAATAGGGACGCAGACTTACGGCTAACAGTTCGATGTCCCTGCAGAAAGTGGAGATTTTGACGTTTACATGTCCAGGGTTGCACCACCTTGTGCTAACATAGAGAGCGAGTACTCCTCCTTTCCGCTTCCCGCGTATTTGCGTCTCTGTCCGCTCTAACTAACTGTGCTAAACCCGGGTAGCTCCACGTTAGCTTCTGGGATGCTAGTTGTTAGCCACGTTTCACAAAAACACAACAAACTGCATTCTCTGTAGGTCATATATATATATATATATATATATATATATATATGCGGTGGGTTGGCACCCTGCCCGGGATTGCTTCCTGCCTTGTGCCCTGTGTTGGCTGGGATTGGCTCCAGCAGACCCCCGTGACCCTGTGTTCGGATTCAGCGGGTTGGAAAATGGATGGATGGATATATATTATATATATATATATATATAAAAACACACACTTCTAACTGGAGATATATGGGTGGAGCGGTTTTTAGGGGGTGGGGCCAACTGATGAGGTGGAGTTCAGAGGGTCTTGGTAATAATTTCTTATTTTTTAAGTACATGTTCTTCTTTTCAAGCCTGCACATGCTAGGTTCATATCCAAATGTGTACTAATGGCGTTTTCATTGGATAGCCACGTTTCAGCCAGTTCTCTGGCTCTTTTAGTATCAGCCCTGAATTTTACTTGCACAGAGTCTCATTTAAATGCGTGTCTGGTCGAACTTGAATGTGTGTAAATCAGAAATCGTGGGTGCTTTCTTCTGACAGGACTGCACTGTTCCTGTATACGTGTGGCAAGTGTTTTTGATGTTTGTTCTATGTAAACAGTTGGGCATGAATCACATGGTATGCTGTAAGCCGCATTTTGTGTCTCTGCTGCCGATTTCTTGGTTTTAGCATTAAAAATAACTGTGCAGAGTGTTTGTAGGCTTGTGAACTATTTTGATGCCTGATCTGAACTGGATATGTGCCGAACCTTCTGATACCCTATGATAATAAGAAAGTCTGTGCCAGGTGAGATGGGGGGTCAGGTTGGAGTCAATTGTTTGCTGGGGTCTTTGACATCTCCTATGAAAGCATTGTCTGATGAATGTCTTTTGGTAGCCATTTGATGTGAACAGTTAGAAAAGATAGCATCTTTCATTCTTTTCAGTCTCCTTAGTAATTACAATGGGAATGAACTCTTCAGAACAGAGTCTTAAACACAGCTCAGTTTATGATGGGTAATTGTTAACAAAGTCTAATATTGTGTCTGCATAACATTCCTTATGATAAACACCGGTAATCAGAGTGGCGTTGTTACTCATACTTCTTTCAGTGGATATGTCCAGGAAATTGATGCTTCGGTTTATTTCTTTTTCCATAGTAAACTGGATCACAGGGAATACTGCGCTGATGTGGTTATGGAAATCATTCGGCTGGTCACTTTTTAATATGATAAATGTGTTCTCAGCATAGCGTATCCCATGTTTTGGTGTGTACTGAATTAGGGCTAAGTTTTTGCTGTATTACCAGGTCAGCCAAGAGTCCTGATAATTGAGATCCCATTGGCATGCCTTCTTTTTGTCTGTAGTATTTCCCATTAAAATGGAAGTTTGTTTTCTGGAAAAGTGAAACTAGATGCATTTATATCGTTCGTGGATAGCTTTGTTTGTGTCATTATGGTGCGGTTGCTATTTAGTTTTGTTTGTAGAGTTTGATGAATTGGAATTACAGCGTACAGCGACATGATATAAAATGATACACATACACACTATGTAAGTACAATACACTATATGTAAAAGACACTCCATGTGTTATATCCAGTAAATACCAGATTGACTCTGTTGTTTTTTCCCCTTCTGTATTAAAGGTCACATTTGTGTATGGACTTCATTTTAACTATGTCTCAAATCTATTGTGATTTTTATTCTATCAAATGTATTGTTTAAACTCAAAGGTGGGCAAAGTCAGTCCTGGAGGGCCGCAGTGGTTGCAGGTTTTTGTTCCAACCCTGTTGCGTAATTAAAAACCAATCCTTGTCAATTATTTAATTTCCTGGCTAGCTAGTGCGTTTAACTCTGCCATATCAAGTCATTCTTTTTTCCTTTTTAAGGATATCATCCAAATGATTTGAAGTCTAAAACAGACGAGTTATTCTCAGTGCTTCACTTTTTTCTCTTTACTTTCCTTCCAAGTATTTAATTAAACCCAATATTGCATGATAAATACACACAGGTGTAAATGGAAACAAGCTAAATGGAGAAATGCTGGTTTCTTTTGTCATTTGCATCTTATTGCTAATAGGGAGCAATTAAAAACCAAGACTACAGCTGTTTAAGACTAAAATAAGCAATAAGGGTTCAAAATCTTAACAAGCGAGACAACTGAAGTGAAGCAGAAGTGTTACTTGAGCAATAAGTGCTTTTTATTAAGTAATTGGGTTGGAACAAAAACCTGCAGCCACTGCGGCCCTCAAGTACTGAATCTGCCCACCCCTGAAAGTATCATGACACTTTGGAATCAAACAAAGCAGATTTTCTAAGGTTGGTTTTGCTGAAACCAGTTATTTGGTGTCCCTGATACGCAAGAAATGCCAAACCATTTTGGTTATTCATTAAAACACATTTTTACTTTTATATAAAAGAGCTATACAAAGTAAACAGACAATTTTAAATACAGATTAAAAATACATTTTCAAGAAAGACTGAGAAAATTAAAAAACACTACTGGGGCTCCCTCATACCTATAGCAATACGCCTTTATAATGCCTAACTGTGACTGCTCTTTTTATCTTTAGCCAAGTCAAAGTGTTTATTTCCTTTTAGTAATTCTGGAGTGTATTTATTATTTATTAGACTACTGTAACAATCTACAGTTGCACCTTGGGATACATACATTTTCTCTCTCTATAATCACTATACCTCTAACAGAGTATTACACACAGGAGTTGAAAATATTTATTAACACTATTATCATCTTTTCAATCCATTTCAAATATAATTCCAAGTACAGTGTAACTATAATATAACTTTCAATGCTCATAAGTATTGATCATTAAATACTGACAAAATTGTTCATCTACAAGTACAAATACAATTAACCTCACTCAAAAACTATAATATGATGTAAGTAGTTTTCAAACTTACACCTGTAAACTATATGTTGTAAATGACTATGAAATCTTTATCAAGTCGATCTAGTCAAAATAAGGAAGACTTGTGAGGGTCTAGTACTAAAAGCAGTGGTATTTCTTTTCTTATTTATTTCTTTTTTAAATTTTCACCTCCAATGCCTATGCAATTTCAATAGTACAACAATAAAACTTAATGTGGACGCAGTTTAATGTTAAAATAACTGTAGCTGTCAATGGTAAAAATGTTAGCACTTTTAACTTTAAGAAAAATACACACAGTAAAACTAAAGAAATAATTAGATTTAGGTCTGTTCTAAATGTAGCTGAAGCATATGAAAATACAGTAGAAACGTATGAGAGACTTCTTTGTATTTGTGACAAATGCCCTGAGCTGAGCATGTGACTGAAAACAGATACCACATATAGTCATTAAACTTGCAACCAATTTGAGGGTGGAAATCTCAATTTCATCTGCAGTTAAGGCTCTTATTTCTACAAGCTTTTAGGGTTTAATGCCTCATTATTAGAAAATTGCACCTCCGCTTCCACTTTTTAAAGTATGTGGAAATGATTACGTCTAATACTGCACATTTGGTAACAGTTATGTAAAAATTGGTTAGAACATGAAAATTACATATTCTAAGCTTATCCTCAGTCAATGTAGGCTCAGCCTTCATAATTTTAAAATTAAATCTAACACTAATGCTACTATGCTAATTGATTCTGACAGGGATGAAAGACACCCTGAGCCAAATGCACTAGTCACACATTCTTCATAATATAGAGAGATCATTTTAAAAGCTTTATTTTAGTTAGGATTTTAATTGGTACAACTGCATGAAATACAGAACAAAAATACAGTACTACAAAAGTATGTTTCCCCAAAGCAAATTGAATAAGTTTAAAAACATTTTGGTAAAAATGTCTAATGAACAAAGATGAAATTTAGAGATTTTATTAACCAATACAAGTGGTTTCATTGTATATGTAACTTACTCTAAACTATGTATTTTTTAAGTGGAGAAAACAATCTTGTGCCCTCATAAAACATGGTATGGTGTATGGGGTTCCTATACTTTTATCCGTTCATAAGCAAGGCCAGCCTAATCAGTTCAAGGTTAACTTGAAAGTCTTTTGCTGCTATTGGTGAGATTAGTATTATATAAAACAAGGTCATTTGCAAAACATTGGGTACATTTAAAATGTCCAAGTAACGTGCTAGGCCACAAGTCTACAGAATAGCTCTAGTGCACCTTAGCAAAGATCCCAGAAGTATACTGAGTATTTTGGACTTCATTAGAGGGATGCAACACCTTTTTTCCATTAAAAATGTTGTCATTTAGGATTTTGATAATGGTGGCTAAAAATGCATTTCCAGGATCCAGTGATTAACAGGCACAAGATCCTATGACTTGCGTGGCCAATGTTAATGGTTTACATAGTTTTCATGCTCTTTCAGCTGTTCATTCATTAACTACACATGCCCTGGTAATATGGACAATGCCACACTGGAGGAATACACTGTCCCCTGAATGGAAATGCTTTGCTGCAGGATAAATGTATTCACTCTATATTATGTTTCATTTATTTCTGATTACCTTGCATTTTAAAAGGAAAAAATGCTCTAGGTATTGTCAGAAAATGTAAAAACCACATTACTAGAATCATTTACTGTGCTAAACAAGCACTGTCTACTTGTTAAAACCAAGGTGATGGGTGACTCATCTGACAAGATGACCTGTTTTCTCTTTGTAGATCCTTTCCTTAGGTTCTTTGTATTTCTTTACTAAGAAATTTACAAAATGAAATTAAAGGTAAATATACCACAATATCTGTGAGATTCCTAACAGAATGTCCTTCATGAAACTTCTTGCTCTCACCTTAGAATGACACTTGCAATGAAATAATCTAGAACTGATTGTCAATTTTTCTATGTAATCTGAATTAAAGGATGGAATATGCAATCAAAAAATAAGTGCACTGGTACCTTGATGATGTCTTTCCCTCAAAGTTATATGCTACGACTCCCTTAGACACTCCTCCTGTGAGGTTTCAGCGAGCTGAGCAAACATAACAACTAAAGAGTCTGCCAAATGTATATGCCAATGTCACTGAGATCTTTTCCTTGAGAAATGGGTAAGCAAGAATTTGTTTGGCCCCATAGAGATGCATCTCAGAGAACAGGGTACTTATGGTCATTTTCCTTAAGAGAGTTTGGGCCCTTGAAAGCAGAGGGCTGTACTTTAATCTGCCGTGATTAATTCCCACGACTGCACTTTCTTCTGCCATGACCGGAGTATTGCCGCAGTAACTAAGTAAATGAGCAAGGCTCATTTTTTGCCCCAATCACAGTAAACACAATGAAAAACTGGATTTACCCAGCTTTTTATATTGATGTTAAAGTGGACAGAATATAAATTATTTACTTCTGTAACCAATGTTTTGTAAAAACAACCACTTTCAATAGAATATGTAGCCACCATTTATTCAAAGTTGTCACTCACTTGTAAAAGCTTGCACAAAATGTGACTTCTTTCCTATATGTTTAAATGGGTCTTCATGTTGTGCTGCACAGTTTTACTATACAGTGCATCCGGAAAGTATTCACAGCGCATCACTTTTTCCACATTTTTTTATGTTACAGCCTTATTCCAAAATGGATTAAATTCATTTTTTTCCTCAGAATTCTACACACAACACCCCATAATGACAACGTGAAAAAAGTTTACTTGAGGATTTTGCAAATGTATTAAAAATAAAAAAACTGAGAAATCACATGTACATAAGTATTCACAGCCTTTGCTCAATACTTTGTCGATGCACCTTTGGCAGCAATTACAGCCTTAAGTCTTTTTGAATATGATGCCACAAGCTTGGCACACCTATCCTTGGCCAGTTTCGCCCATTCCTCTTTACAGCACCTCTAAAGTTCCATCAGGTTGGATGGGAAGCGTCGGTGCACAGCCATTTTAAGATTTCTCCAGAGATGTTCAATCGGATTCAAGTCTGGGCTCTGGCTGGGCCACTCAAGGACATTCACAGAGTTGTCCTGAAGCCACTCCTTTGATATCTTGGCTGTGTGCTTAGGGTCGTTGTCCTGCTGAAAGATGAACCGTCGCCCCAGTCTGAGGTCAAGAGCGCTCTGGAGCAGGTTTTCATCCAGGATGTCTCTGTACATTGCTGCAGTCATCTTTCCCTTTATCCTGACTAGTCTCCCAGTCCCTGCCGCTGAAAAACATCCCCAGAGCATGATGCTGCCACCACCATGCTTCACAGTAGGGATGGTATTGGCCTGGTGATGAGCGGTGCCTGGTTTCCTCCAAACATGACACCTGGCATTCACACCAAAGAGTTCAATCTTTGTCTCATCAGACCAGAAAATTTTCTTTCTCATGGTCTGAGAGTCCTTCAGGTGCCTTTTGGCAAACTCCAGGTGGGCTGCCATGTGCCTTTTACTAAGGAGTGGCTTCCGTCTGGCCAATCTACCATACAAGCCTGATTGGTGGATTGCTGCAGAGATGGTTGTCCTTCTGGAAGGTTCTCTTCTCTCCACAGAGGACCTTTGGAGCTCTGACAGAGTGACCATCGAGTTCTTGGTCACCTCCCTGACTAAGGTCCTTCTCCCCCGATCGCTCAGTTTAGATGGCCGGCCAGCTCTAGGAAGAGTCCTGGTGGTTTTGAACTTCTTTCACTTACGGATGATGGAGGCCGCTGTGCTCATTGGGACCTTCAAAGCAGCAGAAATTTTTCTGTAACCTTCTCCAGATTTGTGCCTCGAGACAATCCTGTCTCGGAGGTCTACAGACAATTCCTTTGACTTCATGCTTGGTTTGTGCTCTGACATGAACTGTCAACTGTGGGACCTTATATAGACAGGTGTGTGCCTTTCCAAATCATGTCCAATCAACTGAATTTACCACAGGTGGACTCCAATTAAGCTGCAGAAACATCTCAAGGATGATCAGGGGAAACAGGATGCGCCTGAGTTCAATTTTGAGCTTCATGGCAAATGCTGTGAATACTTAGGTACATGTGCTTTCTCAATTTTTTTATTTTTAATAAATTTGCAAAAATCTCAAGTAAACTTTTTTCACGTTGTCATTATGGGGTGTTGTGTGTAGAATTCTGAGGAAAAAAATGAATTTAATCCATTTTGGAATAAGGCTGTAACATAACAAAATGTGGAAAAAGTGATGCGCTGTGAATACTTTCCGAATGCACTGTATATGCAACCATTCTCATATAATGCATATATTTCACTGTGAATGTTTAAACATTATGGAAAATACTGGTGCAGAGGAAATGCCAGCTTTGTTTAATCTTTAACAGCAATGGCAAAAATTGACATTCAAGGATTCAGTTTTCTATATCTTCCAAAAAACATTACAATGAAACTCTTCAGACGATTCTTTCAAGAATAAGTGCTGCCTACTGCTAATCCATATTACTAACCGAGAATGGAAGGCACGGACGCAGGTACACGGCGATGGGAGCAGGAGACATAGTGCGCAGGCGCCTACAGCATGCGTCTCATAAACCGCAAGCGAAGTCTGATCCACCGCAAACGAAGGAGTCACGGCTCAAAAACGAAAGAGCTCAACTAACGTAAATAAGACATGAAGCAACAACGCGCCCATAGCTAACGACTAACGACACAGCCACACAGAAAAGAGGATTCTGCACTGCACCCCAGAGTCAAACGGAAGACACTACGGAGACCGCAAAAGTCCACAAAGATAGTACGGAAGGCGCCAGAAAGTACGAAAGGCGCAGGCGCCTACAACGTGCTTCTGAACTAAACGTCCACACTACAAAGCATGGTCCGGGTAATACGAATAAACAAACTCTCCGTATTAGACGTACGACATCCTCACACGTCCAAACCATATAGCATATGTGGATCACATTACAGTGATGCACTATTAACAGTACAACCACAGAAAACGCTCCGTATTAACAGTAAGTGCAATTATCCATATTACTAACGGTAGACAACGGATAACTAATGGAGTCACGGTCACGGCTCCAAAACGATCCAGCTCAAATAACGGAGCTATAAAAACGAGCCCGCATGGATACGTAGGCGCCTACAACGCACGTCTGAAACCGCGGAAGCAAAACTGTCTCGGCTCCAAAACCAAACAGCTCAACTAACGGAGTTACAAAAGCGAGTCCGCATGGACAAATACAATGAACATAGATGCCTACAACGCGCATCTGAAACTGCGGAAGCAAAGCAGGCACGGGTTCAAAACAAAAGACCACAACTGACGGAGATACAAAAACGAGCCCGCCTAGATAAAATCAATGAACGCAGGCGCCTACAACGCGCGTCTGCAAAGCAGGCATTATGGACTGCATTAGACCCTACAATAGTTCATTTGCTTTTGCATCTACCGGGGTAAATATCTGGCCACCAGCTGGCAATGGCCCATACTGCTTTCGCGTATGTGAACAAATATTACATCGGATTGGAACAGTGCACCCTGAACCACATCACGAACGCAAATATGCACAAATCTACGTGTTAGATCCAGATGACACGATCTATCAACGAATGAACCTCTGACGGAACTACAAAAATGAGCCCGCATGGATACGTAGGCGCCTACAACGCGCGTCTGAAACCGCGGCTCCAAAACCAAACAGCTCGACTAACGGAGCTACAAAAGCGAGCCAGCATGGACACATACAATGAACATGGACGGCTACAATGCGCATCTGAAACTGCGGAAGCAAAGCAGGCACGGGTTCAAAACAAAAGACCACAACTGACGGAGATACAAAAACGAGCCCGCCTAGATAAAGATACTCCATACCAAGGAGAACTCATTCAAGGACAACACACCATCTTTACTACAAATGTTGTGTATATAGAAATATTCCAATATATCTTTCTAATGTGCCATGCTATGGGTTCTTTACTTCCTTTGTTCGTCATCTACACCTTTACACTCCAATATATCTCATACATACATCAATGTATTTCGGGTTACCCAACACCAGGGGTTGGCAAGCGAAGCCACCCTAGTGACATCATACTCTTCAAAGTCGATACACTTATACTGTAACTGACCTGATTGAACCTACTGTTGTTCTGGAATGAGTATTTTTTTGTTTCAACAAAATTATGCTGTTTACATATGAAGTATGCATAAACATACATTTAAATACATACTTAAATTAGTAAAATTGATGTAAACTATTGCAGTCAGTGTTTTTTTTTTTTTTTTTGAAGACACTGCCATATTGTCCAGTAACCGGGGTGTTGCTATGGTTTGTGAGCAAAGACAGTACACCCCTTGAAAAATTCTTTTTTTTTTTTTTTTTTAAACTTTTATCAAGATTTCATCTTCATTTAAACAGGATGTTTAGATAATGGTATTTAAATTAAAGAACAAAAACAATGAAAATTAGATTTTGCAATAATTTATTCAACAAAAAATGAAAAGATATTCCATTGTCATCTGTGGAAAAAGTATGTAGACCCTTAGCTACAACAGCTGGTATTGGCAGAAACAACCTCAAGTAGATGTTTCCCACAAGTGTCCACCTGTTTCTGACGTCAACTGGGTGAAAGTTTTCCACATTTTTCCATGCAGAATTCTTTCAGCTGTGCATTGTTTGAGAGGTGTCTTGTGTGTACAACCTATTTAAAAATCCTACACTTTATAACATGTTGATCGGATTCAGATCTGGGCTTTGACTTGACCATTCCAGAATCTGCTATTTCTTTCTATTCAACCATTTCTTATTGAATTTACTATTTAAGATTACTGTCATGCTGAAAGTATACTTTCGATTGAGCTTCAATCAACTGAGAGATTGTCTCACATTACCCTCAAGCACCCTCTGGTAAAATGAACCCTTCATAGTGGATTCTGTGAGGGTGAGATTCCCAGGCCCTGATGCAGTAAAGTAGCTCCAAACCATACAAATTCCATCACCACACTTTACAGTTGGTATCTGGTTCTTCTGGTCAACTGCTGCCTTTGGTTTTTTGCCAAAATCTCTTCTGGTACTGTGGTCAAATAACTATCTTGTCTTTCCTGTTCAGAGCACACTGTTCCAGAAGCCCCTGTGGGTGCCTTAGTGTTCATGGACAAACTTTAGTGTTGCCCTGATGTTCATTCTTGACAGCAAAGATTTTATCTTGGCACACCTGCAGATATAATTCTTTAAGCCTCTTTCTAATGGTAGACTCATTAAATTTGACATCAATACTGTCAAGAGCTACTTGTAGATCCTTTGATTAAATTCTGGGCTATTTAGATACTTTGCTCAGTATCTTGCATTCTACTTTTGGGAGCAACTCACTGGGGTGGCCTAGGATAGACAAACGGGCAGCTGTCTGAAGTCTCCTCAATTTGTGGATGATTTTCCAGACAGTGAAAAACTTGATTTACAATTGTTTGGAGATCTTTTTAAATACCTTACCAGACTCATAGGCATCTTTAACCTTCTTTTTAAAGACCACAGAGGGCTCTTTCTATCTGGGCATGGTGATAATACACAATTTAACAGCAAAGAGCAAACCAAACTAGATATCTGAGGTTTAAGTAAGACTCATTCCCCCAAGATCCTGTCTATTAACGATATAATCATCTACATCCAATTCTAGTTTTAGGCATTTGAGACAGTGTTACATGCAGGGGTGTGCTTACTTCCATGCACATACAAAATTTATATTTATGTTCATTTAAAATTATACAATGGACTACAAAACGTAAATGTGTTGTGATGTTTGGTAAATTATATCACTCATCTATAAATACTGAACTGTTTAAATGAAGATCAAACCTTGATATGGCCACATAAGTTTAAAAAAAAAAAAAAGAAAAAAAATTTAATGTGGTGTAATTACTTTTCTCATGACTACATGCTTTTACCTGATTGGTTAAGCTTGGTTGGAAAAGAACTAAAAATACAATGGAGGAAAAAAAAGGCCTGGAAATGTGAAAGAAAAAAGTTACCATATTGAAATTTACCTTTCAATTATTCTTCACTGTGCTCCATCCTACTCTCCTACAGTGTCGGTACCTAAATAATTCAATTTTAGAAAAGAAAAAAAAACCTAGACTTTTAAAAGTGATTTGTTCTTTTGTGTTTTTATTTTCTCTCCAAATGGGCTACTTTCAATTGATTTTAAATAATCCCAAAAGAAAAAAAAAATCAGGCTAAGTGCAGTTCTTCATTTTAAGTTATAGAATTGTAGGGGTGGGGAAGGAGCACTTTACTGTTTATTAAGTGAGTACTACAGTAATCCCTCCTCCACCGCAGGGGTTGCGTTCCAGAGCCACCCGCGAAATAAGAAAATCCGTGAAGTAGAATTCATATGTTTATATGGTTATTTTTATATTGTCATGCTTGGGTCACAGATTTGCGCAGAAACACAGGAGGTTGTAGAGAGACAGGAACGTTATTCAAACACTGCAAACAAACATTTGTCTCTTTTTCAAAAGTTTAAACTGTGCTCCATGACAAGACAGAGATGACAGTTCCGTCTCACAATTAAAAGAATACAAACATATCTTCCTCTTCAAAGGAGTGTGCGTCAGGAGCAGATGTCAGAGAGATAGAGAAAACCAAACAAATCAATGGGGCTGTTTGGCTTTTAAGTATGCGAAGCACCGCGGCACAAAGCTGTTGAAGGCGGCAGCTCACACCCCCTCCGTCAGGAGCAGAGAGAGAGAGAGAGAGAGAGAGAGAGAGAGAGAGAGAGACAGACAGAGGAAAACAAACAATCGAAAATCAATACGTGCCCTTCGAGCTTTTAAGTATGCGAAGCACCGTGCAGCTTGTCGCTTCAGGAAGCAGCTGCACAGTAGGTAGCAACCGTGAAGATAATCTTTCAGCATTTTTAGACGAGCGTCCATATCGTCTAGGTGTGCAAACAGCCCCCCTGCTCAATCCCCCTATGTCAGGATCAAGGAAAGTCAGCGCAAGAGAGAGAGGGAGAAAAGTACGTTGGGTAGCTTCTCAGCCATCTGCCAATAGCGTCCCTTGTATGAAATCAACTGGGCAAACCACCTGAGGAAGCATGTACCAGAAATTAAAAGACCCATTGTCCGCAGAAATCCGCGAACCAGCAAAAAATCTGCGATATATATTTAAATATGCTTACATATAAAATCCGCGATGGAGTGAAGCCGCGAAAGGCGAAGCGCGATATAGCGAGGGATTACTGTATTCCTTAAATTAAAATAAAAAAATTAAAAAAACTTTTTTTTTATTTTGCTAATGATGTCTGACAGCACTACGGTAGATATTCAGTACAATATGCTGTTTGATGGCGAGGAAGACTATAAAACCTGAAAAATTGTTTGACCGTATCATTCAAATGAAAACAAGTTAGGTTTAGCTATAGAAATAATACAAATACTTGAAGCATAAAAGACATTACCTTTTCTTTCTCAATGAGTGAAGGAATAAAGCTACGTTTATCTTCAGGGCGGTTAGTTACTGGGTGGATCATAGTTTCATGAGTAAAGAAATCCACTGCTGGCTGAAAAGGAATAAAAAAAAAAAAAACACAAAAGCAATAAAGCATTACTTAACACACCTATATAAAACATTGACCTTTATACAGAAACAGATGGAAATATTTTTGAAATGTATAGTTCACAATTCCATAAGACTTCTTGCTTTTGCTTGACACCAGTTTGCAAAAAGTATGCCATTAATAAGGAGTATAAAAAAATGGAGGAAAGAATGGTAAAAATATCAAGCTCAATACCAAAGCTACCAGAACCTTTAATGAATACGAAAAATTTCTGAAAAGACACTTAAAGGAAAAATTCTGTATTTTACATATCAAAGTTGTTTCTTCATAAACGTGGCATATATGCATTTGTTATGTGAACTATGTTCTAAAGTTAAGTGTTTCTATAAGTTCTCAAAAATACACAGCCACTCCTGGCATTCCATTGATGGAACCTTATGGGGCATGAGGTGCCTGGAAAACAAACTTACCAAATATATCAATTTTTCAAGCCAAGAAAACTGTTGAACATTGAGCTGCGGCTTGAAATCACACACACAAGTAGCGAATACTTGTCATTTTCTAAAAAAAGAGACATTATGAGATTAAGCTATTTTTAAAAAAGACAAGTTGCGCGGGCCAGCTCAGTGCTATCTTATTCTGCAACAACCTTTCACCACACCCCCTGGGCATGGTTTCCTCTTGAAAGACAAAACCACAGTAAATTGTTCATGTCAAGCGTTTGGTATTGTGTTGATTAACTTCCATATTTATGTTGGAATTCTTTCTACGAAGTCCACTGCTGTCACATAAACTAATAAAAAATGAATTCTTACCTTGAGAGAATCAGCACAATGAATATGCAATAAAAGGATTGTTTTCAGATTCCTTTTATTACCACAAACGTGTCAGAAACAAAGGTGGCACACATTTTTTACTGAAACTTTCACTCCTTCTAAGAAGAAGCATTCAGTAAAATGTTGAGCTTGTATTTTCTGGTGGTTCCTCATGCCCCATAAGGTTCTATATAAAACGTCAGGATGGAATATGTATTTTTTAATTTATTGAAAAAGCTTAACTTTAAAACATACATGTTTGTGAAGAAATAACTTTAGACTTTAAAAATACCGAACATATCCTTTAAACAAAGATAAAACTATATCCAGTTCAGCAGCCATCTAGAGCATGTCCAATTTGCAAAAACAACATCTTTCATTCTTCCCTTAAAAATTTCTTGTGTTCAGTGTGAAAGGGCATAAAAGTGTTACACAAGAGTATAGAAAGTTGTAGGATCACAGGGCTAAATGTACATTTGGGACAAGTGAACACTGAAATGATGAATCAACAAAGACTAATTCTCCCCACTCCCCCATAAATTACTTATGTATGAAGATCTTTACTTTCATACTGAGATTTTAGCATTAGACATTTCAGGCAAGTATTTTACTGTGTGGAATGAAACAGGAGAATTCAACCTTTCAGAAAAAATAATACAACTTTCATCTCTAGTTGTGCTACAGTTTGGGTACAAATATATGTAAAACAAAAGCAAGTTTCTTACATCTGTAAAGAAAATCCTAGTGGAGTGATTCTCCTCAAAAACAAAAGGTTTCTAGAATTTTACAAATGCCTTGATGATTTGCCCCAGCAGTTACCAATTTGACAGAAGTAGGGTCGTTTGTCTTTGAGAACCCAGGAAGTTAGACAGATGTATTGTAGCACATTTTTGCTGTGCAGTGTGATAATGCTGGAAACAATGGTTACAGGTGCAATCTTGCATCCACTGAAAAGTCTTGGGGTCTCAGAAAAACAAAGCTACTGGATGACTGGTGAATTGTTGTGAACTGTAAAACACCTTCCATCATCTATAGACATGGGTTTTTTTGTAATGCTTTGCAGCATGGGCTTACAATTCATAGAGGTAAGACTCATAGCAAACATTATGAAATAAACTGCTTGACACTGACAATTGAATTTGGACTGTTATTTGGGCAAAGCATCCTGGTTGTTGTCAAGTTATTTTTACCACTAACTTTGCATTCTCCCTTGAACCTGAACTGAAGACAACTGCCTCAATGTACTGAGAAGATGCAGGCAACATTGGTACCGTGAAAACATTACAAAATGGCACACTGCCAGGAATCCACATCATCTGGACATCGTCAATGACCAATTGTCTCTGCTGTTTGTCTGGCACAGTTTTACTCTGTCAGCCCTTTTTTTATTTAAGTGTCATCTTTTCTTTGTCCCAATTTCCCAATTTACTTCTGATATGTCCATCCTCAAAGGAATACTCAGCCCAAAATCATCATCTTTGAATTTGTTACTCACCCAGTTTTTATACTGTTGGCAGAGAAGAAACATATTTTCACAGAGAAAGGAGATAACAAAATTCCTGCTATAATTGGATTCAATAAGTACTCAAAATGAACAACAGCAAGCATTATTAAAATGTCCATTAAAAAGTGTCAAAGACTCATGCTGCCTCATACAGATGTAAAATATCCAGTCATTTGCTCACAATACCTAAAATACATATTTTTGGTAAAATATTATTAAATAAACTTTTTCTAAAAAATGCATTGTGCAACAGTGAAGTACGCTCAAAAGAGTTAGAACTTTTCAATTGAACATCTACTTCTTTCTTTGGTTGTTTCAGTTGTGTTCATAGCAGTAAACAATAACTGTTGTATCTGCATGGTTATTTAACAGGTTTTTTAAACTGAAGTAGTGAATTGACTTTCTGCTTGTTGAAGCATTCAGATATACACAAACAAAAGGCAATTCTTTCTTTAACTTTCAATAACTTATTGTACACCTCTCTCAAGCAACACTACAATGTTTAAATTACGTGACTGGCTATTGTAGCTAACAAATTAACAACTACTGAGCATGACTCCTGACCAATGAATGAGGGAGGAGACACGCCATCAATTCAAAATTCACCTTCAATCACACTTAAGTGCACTTCACTGCTGTGCATAAGAGGATTTTCCAGTAACGGTTTAAATAAAAAATATTTTATCCAAAATACATATATGTAATTAATTAACTGATGCCAAACGGACAAGCTCAGCCATATAGTATACCACCTTATTCAATTCAATTCACAACTAGAATAACTCACTGTAAAATATCTGCTTTTAAAGTCATTTAGAAAGTAATTGCAAAAGATAACTTAAAGGTAGTCAGAGGTTAAATTGTTCACTGATAATGCATTATAACAAAGCATTTAAGTTTAAACTGCAACTGGACTTTGGATTAAGTGATTGCTTGTATTTAACAAATCCTGATATTTCCAACACAGCATCAGAAAGAACTGTGTATCAAAGTTGGAAACCTAAAATAAATATTATAGCTTGTACCTCATATTGATTGAAATTAACATCTCCAAATTGCCCTTTCTGTAGGCGATGCACCAACTGGACTTGTTCATCAGTTAGTTTAATATCACTGCCAATCACTTTGTCATGAACTGTGCGCCTGTGAGTAGTAAGGGGGAAAAACAAATTTTAAATTTTACTGAATAAAATTTAACATGTTAGAAAAATCATCTGGATCAAAACCATTATTAAACAAAAAACATGTCGAAAAAGCATACCAGTAATCAGGGCTTTCCATTTTGTCTAAAAACTCATCTAATTCATCCTTGTTTCGGATTGGCTTGAAAATCTTTTTTCCGTTCAAATCATATCCAATATGGGGATAATCTTTGTACCATTCCATAGGTATATTTCCAACTGTATTCCGAATATCCTAAAAGTGATAATAAAAAAAAACAAATTATTATTAAAATATTCAAAATACCTGCCATGTGCTTTCATTGAGTTAGTCACATTTTAGTAGTGGTACTGATTTTTGAACACAACATTGGCTTTAAAAACCCCAAATTTACTGCTCACTAATTTGTTTTTAGCTTTCAACATGAATATCTGGCAAGTGTAGAATTTTGCAAACACCAACTCTATCATGTTATTTTTAAGACACAATGCAGGACTAGTCATTTATTTATCATTGTAGATTACCTGCTGGTACAAAGATAATCATTAAGGTTTCAGGCTTGTTTCAATTCTCTGGTTAACAGGTAACTAAATTTGCTCTTTATGAGTTAGTATGAGGATGTCCTGTGATATGGGTGTTAGGAGGCAACACAACTAACTAGTGCATACACTGTGTAATTCTCTTCTTTACAACAAGCTGATTTGGGGGGCAGCATATATTTTTGCTCCAAATTTTTGTTCACTGAATTTATTTTTGATTTCCTCAAAAACTAACAAACTAATACACCTATTAATATTCAGTGAATGTGGCATAAGGCATTCTTGTTATTTTAGTTCATCCTTGCTATTTCTCACAATAAACAGAATTAACCAATAATAAGTAAACATGAGCCAAAAAGCTCAACACACTCTAATCACATATTTTATGCATTTAAGTGGCGATAAAGCATCAGTTCTTTGTGTTTGTAGAAAAATCAAGTATTCACTCATTTAAGCATGTGAATGCATAAAATACATTGCTAAGCAGTTTTTAAGATTATGGAGCTACCCAGTACCTATGGGTTAGCTTATAAAATAACAGTTTAACAATCTCCATAAATTGCAAAAAGGCTCACTGTGAGTTGTTTACATTACACAGACAAACATGTGTCCTGAGATGGACACGCAGATGCAGACTGACTAATTCCCCACTTTTAAAAAATGGGAAAGGAATTGCGCATTCAATTATGATTGATACATCACTACCATTAACCCTCTAAACTTGAATTATTATATGAAATTCACTTCCCTTCAGTCTATTGATCACTGGTTTAAATATACTGTATACTAAAATTGTAAAGATGTATTTCCCCTTTTTTCCCCCCAAGAGTCAGCCTACTATTATTTTGGTAGAAAAAGTGTATGGATGTGGTCTGGCACAACAATTTTCGTTCTCCTTCTTTGTTATTGAGATACTTGTATGATATCCTAATTAGCGTAAAAGGTCAATGCAAGTAATTTTAAAAATGTCAATGTGTATATTTCACGGTGTTAATTGTCTTTGTGTTTTGCATCATGTTTCTTTTCTTGCATATACTTTAATATTTTAACTATACTATATTTATAGTAATGCAGAGTGCTCTGGGCCTTCACGAAAAAGTGCACTTCAAAATAAGCTGAACTAATATGGACTACAGAAATAACAAACTTAAAGGTCTGTAAATATTGGGTGTGAAATTAATAATAATAATAATAATACACTTTATTTATATAGCGCCTTTCCCATGCTCAAGGCACTTAAATTAAAAGCAAAGGAAGATTTATAAAGCTTATAATAAATTTTTCTTTAATGTAATTTACAGAATAAAACAACTATGGACATTGGCAATAAAAAACATTAAACATCAAACTACAGTATAAATTATGAGTTTAATGTCACAGCAAATATCTAATTCAGCAAGTGTATTCATCTGCACTGTTCCACCTTAAAAGGAAAAATAAATAAATAAGAAACTGACAGCACCTGCAAGTGATCTCAATGAAACACCTCTCAGCATGTCCAATTGATGGCACACTATCCACTTTGTCACGCTTAATCTTATTTCACTACCTTCACCACCCAGAAGTCTACAGAAATGTGTACTGATCAAATGACTAGGTCATCCTTTTTGATTTGTCTGAAAACTGAAGCTTTTACACTGTCTGTTATCAGACCGTCATACATAATTTTCTAAAGGCACGGTCCAAGACAGGCTTAAAAACAAAAAGCATATGAACAACTAGGTTAACATGATCTAAAAACAGACTTCAGACAACTTCACTCCAGAAGAAATAACTCATAATTATATTTTTCATTACTCTAACTTATTGCACTGAAAAAACTGAGGTATTTAACTGAGTGATATTTAATTAAGTGGTATTTAACATCTTTCATAGTAAATATGCCTGCGGTGTATACCTACATTTATAAATGAAAAGAATTACTAGTTCTAAAAAAAAAAAAATACTGCCCTGACATATACCGTGTTACCTATATGACATAAAACGTGACCCCTCCATTTGCCTTTCACCTTGTGAACAGTGAGCACACATGGAAGCTCCACACTGCTTCTTAAGGATACACCTGATCAACCTTTGTGAGTCAAAGGGTCACAAAGTAATTGCTACTGAACAAAACCCCAGGGCCTGACTTCAGGATATCCGTTACAGACAAGGTTTGCCTTAAGTTTGTTAGATCTATTACGGGGTGTAAAATTTAAGAAAACTTCCTTGTCTGGCCACTCTAGTTAGACCAATATTCCACTGGTAACTCTACCTTGTGTGCCTTTCAAAATATATGAAGAGGAACTATGAAAAGCTGGACAGATAATATGGGTCTGGTTGGCTTGTTCTGTCCACCTTTAATGTTTTGACACCTTGACCCTAATCAGGAAAAGAGGATTAAGAGTGAGTGGGTAAGAGCTTTGACATGTGTCCCAGGCACAAAAACCAAACAGGTCAGTTTATATTCTAGATTCTCAATATATCTTGCTGTCTTACAAATTACATAGACATTAGTGGACTTCCATTTGCCACCAGACAAAGCTATGTCAATATGATATACAGTATATGACAGAAACTCAACAAAAATCATTCATTATCATATTGTTTACACATGACTCCTACAATATAAGTCAGTAAGTAAATTACTCACTGAACTGTGATAAATCGGTTTTAGAATTAGTTATAAATTAAAAGTAATTTGGCTCTGTTTGAAATTTTATAACATAAACAATTTTCATTATGAGACACAATAACTAAGATTATGTGAAGAGAGAACAAAAATTAACTTTGGGAGTTTAGAAAAATCAGAGGTTGAATTAGATAGGAGAATTTGGCGTGAACAAAAACAGGAGTACGATAAAGCATATAAAAAAAAAAAAGCAGAGAAGCTGCATAATGAATAAAAACTGGCAATGATTTTACATAACATTTCATATATTTAGGAAAATTAAAGTTAGAATAAAAAGCAGGCCCTGATGTTTACTGTACATCCACTTATGTTAAATGCAGAAAGATCTTCAACATAGATTACTGTTATCTGGTTTCTTTTGCTTCACACACACACAAAATATTTTTAATTTCAAAACCTTGTTCAGTGTTGAAAATCTTGCACTACAAATATATGCAGAACTTTCAGTACTTTCCTTAAAAGGTACAGAAGAATTGTTTTATAAATGTGCTGTCCTAGGTACTCTGGGGCTCAATTCTGTCTGGCTTCTCTTGTTTCCCTTCCATGAGTGTGCTGACTGATCCCCAGGCATCTTAAATGGATCAGTCTCACTTCTTAACCAAGCCTTTGTTATAATCAGACAGGTAGGACAAGCTTAAATCATTGAATGACCATGAATGAAATCATCTACGCTAATTTGAAATTTCCTGTCTGGAAACCTAAGCTCCTGTAAAATATTTAATGTGTTCTCTGTTGAAATTACTGTGAAATTCATACTAGAAATGTAAGACATTCAAGTTCTTTTATAAAAATGTCAAAGTAAGGAATTTTTTTTCTGATGTAAAATATTTTCTTATCAGCCAGTATTCAACATTGTTACAGTTTTTTGCAATCAATAGATTAAAACCGGATTATATTAATCTCAATGTACTGTGATCTATAGGTGTGCTTACAGGTACAATGTAGAAAGTTATTATACATTTTTACCTACTATATTTTTGGCTGTATAAAAACATACAGTATGTTGAAACCATCATTTCTCATCTTCAATCTACCTATTCTAGCTTTGAATCCAGAAATTTGTTATAGAGCACACTTTAAGAAAATAAATCAGGCAGATTCTAAAATTCACTGATTCACATAAAACCACAGAACTTTCAGGGTTGATGGGCACATTCTTGCTCAACCTGCTCTTGACATGTACTATATTGTTGTCATGAATCAGACTCTAGGTGTTGTCTCATAGGCACTGAAATTATTTGAAAATACTGTAGACAAATACATGCAAGTCAGACTACAAAAAACTTGCCGAATGGAGGCCTGAACACCACCCTCTGCAATTGGATCCTGGACTTCTTGACAGAGAGGCCCCAGTCAGCTCGGATGGGCTACTTCCAGCATCATCACACTGAGCACTGGAGTGCCGCAGGGCTGCATGCTTAGTCCACAGCTCTTCACCCTGCTGACTCACAACTGCACAGCCACGCACAACACCAACCTCATCATTAAGTTTTGCGGATGATACAACGGTGCTGAGACTGATAAGCAGGGATGATGAAACAGCATACAGAGATGAGGTGGAACGGCTGTCTGCATGGTGTGAAGACAACAATCTCTCTCTCAATGCCGACAAGACAAAAGACATAATCATGGACTTCAGAAAATCACATCCCACTCAGCATCAATGGTTTAGATGTGGAGATTGTTAGGAGTACCAAGTTCCTCAATGTGCACATAACTGAGGAACTTACGTGGACGCATAACACCTCATCACTAATCAAGAAAGCCCAGCAGAGACTACACTTCCTGAGGCGGCTGAAGCGAGCAAGTCACCATGTTCTACAGAGGCATCATTGAGAGTGTTCTGACCAGCTGCATCACTGTCTGGTATGGCAACTGCAACATATCCGACTGCAAGAGCCTGCAAAGGATAGTGAAGCTAGCAGAGAACATTATTGGGGTGCCTCTCCCTTCACTACAGGACATGTTTTACAAACGCAGTGTCCACAAGGCCTGCAGCATTGTGCAGGACCTCTTACACCTCTCATATGGACTTTTCACTCTTCTGCCATCCAAGAGAAGATACTGCAGCATCAAAGCCAGATCTGCCAGGCTGCAGGATAGTTTTTACCCCCAAGCTGTCAGACTCCTTAACACCATGCGGCCCCCTGGTATCTTCCACACTGCCTCAACCACCTCTAAAAACACTTTCTTGCAAAGAATTGTGTGCATGTAGAAAAGAACTGAAAATCTCATACTGACCTTTAAGTATTTTGACACTCTTGATATCCTTCTGCTGTGAAACATCCTGACCTGTCATTGTTTACACATGTCTTAAACAACTATTATTATACACTGATATTTTCTGTATTATCCATATCTATTATTTATTTATTACTTATTTATTATATTACATATCTATTGACTATATTTATGTATCTAGATTGCAAATACCATACTATTGCATCAATGTTCATATTGCTTACTACACGTCAATATTGCTGCTACTTCTTTGTCTTGTCTTTGCACAATGTCTTGTTTTAATTTTAAATTTTAATTCTATGTTTAATTTATTATTTGCACTTCATGTTGTTACACTGTGGACCCTGAGCTTCGCAATTTCGTCTGTCTGTATACTTTTATATGGTTGAGATGACAGTAAAGTTTGCTTTGACTTTGAAACACTAAGTAGTATGTAGACTAGTATGCGTGGGATGGTGACATTTGGGGGTGGGGGCAACAGTAGGGTATCACAATATTCACAATCACAATAGTCACATAAAACTGCCATACTGAACATATGTATCAGGATTTTTTTTTCTTTTACATTTTTTCAGCTGGAATGTAAGCAACAGTACTAACATCTGTAGGAATGTAAGGAACTCTTCATTACATTTGTATTTGCATAAAAATTATATGTATAAATTCTAGCACAAGGCATATATATATATATATATATATATATATATATATATGTATATATTATATATATATATTATTGTATAACTGTATATATATATATATTATTATATAACTGTATATATATATATATATATATATATATATATATATATATATATATATATATATACACATATACAGTTAGGTCCATAAATATTTGGATAGAGACAACTTTTGTCTAATTTTGGTTCTGTACATTACCACAATGAATTTTAAATGAAACAACTCAGATGCAGTTGAAGTGCAGACTTTCAGCTTTAATTCAGTGGGGTGAACAAAACGATTGCATAAAAATGTGAGGCAACTAAAGCATTTTTTTAAGGCAATCCATTCATTTCAGGGGCTCAGAAGTAATTGGACAATTGACTCAAAGGCTATTTCATGGGCAGGTGTGGGCAAGTCCATCGTTATGTCATTATCAATTAAGCAGATAAAAGGCCTGGAGTTGATCTGAGGTGTGGTGCTTGCATGTGGAAGATTTTGCTGTGAACAGACAACATGCGGTCAAAGGAGCTCTCCATGCAGGTGAAAGAAGCCATCCTTAAGCTGCGAAAACAGAAAAAACACATCCGAGAAATTGCTACAAAATTACGAGTGGCAAAATCTACAGTTTGGTACATCCTGAGAAAGAAAGCAAGCACTGGTGAACTCAGCAATGCAAAAAGACCTGGACGTCCACGGAAGACAAAAGTGGTGGGTGATCGCAGAATCACTTCCATGGTGAAGAGAAACCCCTTCACAACAGCCAACCAAGTGAACAACACTCTCCAGGGGGTAGGCGTATCGATATTCAAGTCTACCATAAAGAGAAGACTGCATGAAAGTAAATACAGAGGGTGCACTGCAAGGTGCAAGCCACTCATAAACCTCAAGAATTGAAAGGCTAGATTGGACTTTGCTAAAGAACATCTAAAAAAGCCAGCACAGTTCTGGAAAAACATTCTTTGGACAGATGAAACCAAGATCAACCTCTACCAGAATGATGGCAAGAAAAAAGTATGGAGAAGGCGTGGAACAGCTCATTATCCAAAGCATACCACATCATCTGTAAAACACGGTGGAGGCAGTGTGATGGCTTGGGCGTGCATGGCTGGCAGTGGCACTGGGACACTAGTGCTTATTGATGATGTGACACAGGACAGAAGCAGCCGAATGAATTCTGAGGTGTTCAGAGACATACTGTCTGCTCAAATTCAGCTAAATGCAGTCAAATTGATTGATACAGATGGACAATGACTCAAAACATACAGCCAAAGCAACCCAGGATTTTATTAAAGCAAAGAAGTGGAAAATTCTTGAATGGCCAAGTCAGTCACCTGATCTTAACCCAATTGAGCATGCATTTCATTTGTTGAAGACTAAACTTCGGACAGAAAGGCCCACAAACAAACAGCAACTGAAAGCCGCTGCAGTAAAGGCCTGGCAGAGCATTAAAAAGGAGGAAGCCCAGCATCTGGTGATGTCCATGAGTTCAAGACTTCATGCTGTCATTGCCAGCAAAGGGTTTTCAACCAAGTATTAGAATAAATTTGGGGCCAATCATACGCCTGTATGATGGATAAGTATCTGCCTGTATTTCTCAGCATTGAGAACATCATTAATCCTGACCAAATCTCCAACTCCATTTGCAGAAATGCAGCCCCAAACGTTCAAGGAACCTCCACCATGCTTCACTGTTGCCTGCAGTCACTCATTATTGTACCGCTCTCCAGCACTTCGACGAACAAACTGCCTTCTGCTACAGCCAAATATTTCAAATTTTGACTCATCAGTCCAGAGCACCTGCTGCCATTTTTCTTCACCCCAGTTCCTATGTTTTTGTGCATACTTGAGTCGCTTGGCCTTGTTTCCACGTTGAAGGTATGGCATTTTGGCTGCAACTCTTCCACGAAGACCACTTCTGGCCAGACTTCTCCGGACAGTAGATGGGTGTACCTGGGTCCCACTGGTTTCTGCCAGTTCTGAGCTGATGGCACTGCTGGACATCTTCCGATTTCGAAGGGTAATAAGCTTAGTGCATCTGCTGCACTAAGTTTCCTTGGTCGACCACTGCGTCTACGATCCTCAACTTTGCCCGTTTCTTTGTGCTTCTTCAAAAGAGCTTGAACAGCACATCTTGAAACCCCAGTCTGCTTTGAAATCTTTGTCTGGGAGAGACCTTACTGATGCAGTATAACCACCTTGTGTCTTGTTGCTGTGCTCAATCTTGCCATGACATGAAACTGTCTTCCACAACCTCACCGTGGTTTCAGAGTTTGGCTGTTCCTCACCCAGTTTTAAGCCTCCTACACAGCTGTTTCTGTTTCAGTTAATGATTGTGTTTCAATCTATGTGTGACATTGATGATTATTAGCACCTGCTTGATCATAAAACTGACTATAATCCTACAAAATCCCTGACTTTGTGCAAGCGTACCTATAAGAACTGATGCTGGTTTGAAGGCAAAAGGTAGTAACACCAAATATTGATTTGATTTAGATTTTTCTTTTGTTCGCTCACTTTGCATTTTGTAAATTGATAACAATAAACAATCATTATTTATATTTCTGAAAGCATTCTGTGTTTATAGCATTTTTTCACACCTGCCTAAAACTTTTGCACAGTACCATATATATATATATATATATATATATATATATATATATATATATGAGAAATGAATAAGGCAAATTATGTGATAAAGTTAAGTCATAATGAAATAGAATGAGGCACCAAAAGACAATTATTACATTTTAAAGCACATGCTGGTGATACTGAAATAAAAAAAACAGTGGAGGACAAAGTTTTTTAGTATGTAAAAAGTCATTAATAAGTTTCATTGTTTCTTGTTGGTAAACATTTATTCAAGCCCATGATATGAAAAACTAGCTTGGAGTTTCATAGCAATCATAAATCAACTTTTTACATTCTTTAAAAACCACTGCAGACATTACTAGACAGCACTACTGGTGCTGCCCCATATAAATATGGTATACAGCAGCAATTTCTATGTACTATATTCATAATCCATAGTTAGAACATTGTGGATATTCAAATTAAGACTCCATAATGTATTTCAATGCTACAAAGAATTTAACATTACCTTACAAAGAGGTCTTGATTGTTTTATCACTACAAATGCAAAAGAATAATAATCATGCTAAACAGTTAAAATGAAGGAAACATTCTTATTGGATTTTATAATGTAATTTTGTAACTACGAAAAGCTTCTAAAATTGTATATTTTTTATCTATATCCAAAAGATTAGAATGGATTAATTAAAAATGAACGTTGTAAATGTCTTCAAAAATGAATTGGCATCTTAAAGAATACTATAAAATTTTTCACTGTTGTTGTCAATCACAATTAAAATCTGATGCAATGACAATAATGTGCGTGACTGACTTCATTTATTGGAAGTCAGTTGCTTAGGTTCGTGACTCAGGTTTATTTGGGGAAAAAAACAAAACTGATGAAACTTCTGAGAAGTAAAATGAACATACGCAGTTTGACAGTGCTCCTCTAAAGTGGTGGCAATAATTTTATACAGAACAAGAATAATAATTAGAAAAAAGAAAAAAAAACTATTTTACTCAGAAATTTAACAAAATATTTGGTTAAAAGTCTTACTTACTGACAGAAGGCAAATAAAATAAGCATATAAAATGTAGAAATAAAGGAGTTAATATGCTATGCCGACTTTATTAAATTGTTATGATCCCTAACTTTGCATAAACCATCCCCTCTTAGATATTTTCACAAAATAGAATAGAGTAATTAATTCGGGATTCTTTCTTTAAAAGTGTTAATCGGTTCCGCTTTATTACCATTTCAGAAGAAATGTTGTAAAAATAAGTTGGTGTACTGTCAGAATAGCTGCGGTTGGCAAATAAATTCTCGAGGCCGTCTTTCAGACAAGCTTGTGGCTCACTTTTTCCATTCCTCAGCACTCACTGACCTACTCGATTGCTAAATTCTTTGGCAGACATAGTACAGCAAAGGATTGCAGCATGGAATTTAAGAAGAGAGTGACTTCATCTTTTATTTCAAAAAGCAGTCTAATTCTTAAATTAAGCATCTGTCTGTAATACACAAATTCTCACAAATTATGCACTGTACTTTTAAATCAACTGTTATTGTTTATCAGTGTATCTATCTCATATCTAAATTCAAAGCTCAACTGACTAGTATTTTCTGTCTTGAAAAAGTAAAGGTTTTCCAATGAGTAGCAATGTTACTTCCAAAAAAGAGGGTTCAAGCAGATATACTGTACATGTATATATTTTTAAACTAAAGTGCCAAAAAAATCAAGGACTTTACATGAAATTATAGTTTAGAATTGAAGAAAATGAAGAATACACAAAAAGCCAGATTTTATGGGTGAAAATTCTCTATAGGCAACATGGAAATAGAGTTTACTGTTTAAACTCATTTAAACCTCAGACCAGTTATGCTTCAAAAAGCAGGTTTCAGCCCCATCAGCAGGTGTCACGTGCTACTGAACGTGCTACTTCCTGTATATAGTTTAGCATTATCACCATACTCATTCTCTACTATTTAGAATAATGTACAACTTTTCATGGTAGTTTCTCTTTTTATTAATCATCTTATTTATAACTGAGTTAAATCATAGTATGGACATTGCCTGGGTTGATTTTGGAAGATTTCGCCTTTTGTCAATGTGGCATTTTATTACAATATTCTGGTTTTCCTCTCATACCAAGGTGATTGTGGTCGTGTCGTCGGACTTGCGGCCACATGTCTTGGACACTAGGGTGAAGAGAGGGGCGGAGCTGTCAACTGATCACCACCTGGTGGTGAGTTGGCTTCGATGGTGGGGGAGGATGCCGGTCAGGCGTGGTAGGCCCAAACGTGTTGTGAGGGTCTGCTGGGAACGTCTGGCAGAGCCCCCTGTCAGAAGTAGCTTCAACTCCCACCTCCGGCAGAACTTCGACCACATCCCGAGGGAGGTGGGGGACATTGAGTCCGAATGGGCCATGTTCCGTGCCTCTATTGTTGAGGCAGCTGACCGGAGCTGTGGCCGTAAGGTGGTCGGTGCCTGTCGTGGCGGCAATCCCCGAACCCGCTGGTGGACACCGGCGGTGAAGGATGCCGTCAAGCTGAAGAAGGAGTCCTACAGGACCCTTTTGTCCTGTGGGACCCCGGAGGCAGCTGATAGGTACCGGCAGGCCAAGCGGAATGCGGCTTTGGTGGTTGCTGAGGCAAAACCTCGGGCGTGGGAGGAGTTTGGGGAGGCCATGGAGAATGACTTTTGGACGGGTTCGAGGAGATTCTGGTCCACCATCCGGCGTCTCAGGAAGGGGAAGCAGTGCAGTGTCAACACTGTATATGGTGGGGATGGTGCGCTGCTGACCTCGACTCGGGATGTTGTGGGTCGGTGGGGGGAATACTTCGAAGACCTCCTCAATCCCATTAACATGCCTTCCAATGAGGAAGCAGAGCCTGGGGACACAGAGGTGGGCTCCCCCATCTCTGGGACTGAGGTCACCGAGGTGGTCAAAAAACTCCTTGGTGGTAGGGCCCCGGGGGTGGATGAGATACGCCCGGAGTTCCTCAAGGCTCTGGATGTTGTAGGACTGTCTTGGCTGACACGCCTCTGCAACATCGCATGGACATCAGGGACAGTGCCTCTGGATTGGCAGACCGGGGTGGTGGTCCCCCTCTTTAAGAAGGGGGATCGGAGGGTGTGTTCCAACTACAGAGGGATCACACTCCTCAGCCTCCCTGGAAAAGTCTATTCAGGGGTCCTGGAGAGGAGGGTCCGTCGGATAGTCGAGCCTCGGATTCAGGAGGAACAGTGTGGTTTTCGTCCTGGTCGCGGAATAGTGGACCAGCTCTATACCCTTAGCAGGGTCCTGGAGGGTGCATGGGAGTTTGCCCAACCAGTCTACATGTGTTTTGTGGACTTAGAAAAGGCATTCGACCGTGTCCCTCGGGGAATCCTGTGGGGGGTACTCCGAGAGTATGGGGTACCGGCCCCCCTGATAAGGGCTGTTCAGTCCCTGTACGATCGGTGCCAGAGCTTGGTCCGCATTGCCGGCAGTAAGTCGAACCCGTTTCCAGTGAGAGTTGGACTCCGCCAGGGCTGCCCTTTGTCACCGATTCTGTTCATATCTTTTATGGACAGAATTTCTAGGCGCAGCCAGGGTGTTGAGGGGGTCCAGTTTGGTGGGCTCAGGATTGGGTCACTGCTTTTTGCAGATGATGTTGTCCTGTTTGCTTCATCAGGCCATGATCTTCAGCTCTCTCTGGATCGGTTCGCAGCCGAGTGTGAAGCGGCTGGGATGAGAATCCGCACCTCCAAATCCGAGACCATGGTCCTCAGCCGGAAAAGGGTGGAGTGCCCTCTCAGGGTTGGTAGCGAGATCCTGCCCCAAGTGGAGGAGTTCAAGTATCTCGGGGTCTTGTTCACGAGTGAGGGAAGAATGGAGCGTGAGATTGACAGGCGGATCGGTGCGGCATCCGCAGTAATGCGGGCATTGCATCGGTCTGTCGTGGTGAAAAAGGAGCTGAGCCGTAAGGCGAAGCTCTCAATTTACCAGTCGATCTATGTTCCTACCCTCACCTATGGTCATGAGCTATGGGTAGTGACCGAAAGAACGAGATCGCGAATACAAGCGGCTGAAATGAGTTTCCTCCGCAGGGTGTCTGGGCTTTCCCTTAAAGATAGGGTGAGAAGCTCAGTCATCCGGGAGGGGCTCAGAGTAGAGCCGCTGCTCCTCCGCATCGAGAGGAGTCAGATGAGGTGGCTCGGGCATCTGATCAGGATGCCTCCTGGACGCCTCCCTGGTGAGGTGTTCCGGGCACGTCCAACCGGGAGGAGGCCCCGGGGAAGACCCAGGACATGCTGGAGGGACTATGTCTCTCGACTGGCCTGGGAACGCCTTGGGATTCTCCCGGAAGAGCTAGAAGAAGTGGCCGGGGAGAGGGAAGTCTGGGCATCTCTGCTCAAGCTGCTGCCCCCGCGACCCGACCTCGGATAAGCGGGAGACAATGGATGGATGGATATTTTAAATGTAAATTGGCCCAATATAAGTTAGGTAATATTGTGATTGTACCATTCATTAGGGTTAGACAAGCAAGTAATATAAAATATCACTGAATGTGCATCTGGGCTCCATCCAGTAGCTGCAACTTTAGAATATGCAGTATTCAGTGTCTGAATCTATGCCACTATAATTCATTAAATGAGAAGGAAAAAACATTTTCCTACAGTTAAAGCTTGTTATTAAATGAAACTCTTCATACTCTTTAATAAAAACAATTTAAAAATTCATTTATGGTTTAATTATACAATATAAGGGATGTAATGTACAGAATCATCTGATCTGCATTCCCCCATGAGCAAACTTGACAGCTTTGTATCCACACTGTTGCACAATTACAGTATTTTACTCTTCTGAAGAGTTGCAAAACAGAACATGATTAGATTAATAGGTTAAACATGCCTTTATACAGTACTGCCTACATCAGGGGTGGGCAGCGTCACTTCTGGAGGGCTACAGGTTTTCCAACCCAATTTCTTAATGAGAAGTCAATTATTGCTGATGAAGCACTTATTGCTGAAGTAATATTTTGTTTCTTCATTTTAGTGGTTTCGCTTGTTAAGATTCCCAAACCTTAATGGCTTATTTCAGTCTTAAACAGCTACATTCACTGTTTTTAATGGCTCCCTATTAGCAAGAAGATACAAATGACAAAGGAGCCAGCAGTTCTACATCTAACATGTTTCCATTTACACCTGTGTGGATTCATCATGCAATACTTGGCTTAATAAAACGCTTAAGAGAAAATTGTGACTGAAAAAGATCCATTCTAAGCTTCAAATCATTTGGGTGATATCCGTGGAAAGGAAAAAAATCGACGATATAAGTACCTAACATTGAAGACTTACAAGCCATAAAATTGAATAAGGTCTGAGATTGGCAAGGATTGGCTTCTAAGTAAGCAATTGAGTTGGAATGAAAACTTGAAGCCACTGTGGTCATCCAGGACTGACATTGCTCACCCCTGGCCTAAACGATTAATTCTATTCAAACCAGATACGAGCTCCTAATGTCGAACATCAAAACATGTAAGAGTATGTTTGTGTATCAGGGCACATACTTTAAGAACAGTACACTTATCTAAAGTTGCTCCTTTTCAATTATATACAGTAAATCAAGGTCCTACAGTGTACCAATAATGTAAAAAGCAAACAGTCACTTTGTCTGTTCGTCCATTAGACTTTAGCTCTAGGTGCTCACTTGAAGGGAGCTTACATGGAGACTCACACATTTAGAAAAACAATCTATTGTGACAGATATTAAAATATGTGTAACAAATTATTCAAATATAAAAGTCACATTAAAAAGCTGTGTCAGTTTGTTCTCAATAATGGTAAATTTTAGGAAACTTGTTAGCTTGTCCCTGAATATGTCATGTTACCAGAAATACTGTCAATGTGTAGAGACTATAATATAATATAATATAATATAATATAATATAATATAATATAATATAATATAATATAATATATAGTGTATGCAGTAGCATGATTTATTATACCATACTGTTTATACTGGTCTCCCTACCTTGAAAAAAGGACTATTTTTCTACGTACCTCAAGCCTTTACTCTGCAGTCATATTTGGTTAAAATACTTAATAGTAATACCCTTCATATTTCAAACGGCTCTAAAGAATATGAACAAAGGGTACTACTTTTGTGCCCAGAGTCTGACGTTTACTTCACTATTACTGCATTAATAAAGCAATGATTAAAAGAAAGTTTGAGGTATTCTTGGGGAATAGGAAGAATAAAGTGTTTATATACTGTACAGTGCATCCGGAAAGTATTCACAGCGCATCACTTTTTCCACATTTTGTTATGTTACAGCCTTATTCCAAAATGGATTAAATTCATTTTTTTACTCAGAATTCTACACACAACACCCCATAATGACAACATGACAAAAAGTTTACTTGAGGTTTTTGCAAATTTATTAAAAATAAAAAAACTGAGAAATCACATGTACATAAGTATTCACAGCCTTTGCTCATTACTTTGCCGATGCACCTTTGGCAGCAATTACAGCCTCAAGTCTTTATGAATATGATGCCACAAGCTTGGCACACCTATCCTTGGCCAGTTTCGCCCATTCCTCTTTGCAGCACCTCTCAAGCTCCATCAGGTTGGATGGGAAGCGTCAGTGCACAGCCATTTTAAGATCTCTCCAGAGATGTTCAATCGGATTCAAGTCCGGGCTCTGGCTGGGCCACTCAAAGACATTCACAGACTTGTCCTGAAGCCACTCCTTTGATATCTTGGCTGTGTGCTTAGGGTTGTTGGTTCATCTTTCAGCAGGACGTCGCCCCAGTCTGAGGTCAAGAGCGCTCTGGAGCAGGTTTTCATCCAGGATGTCTCTGTACATTGCTGCAGTCATCTTTCCCTTTATCCTGACTAGTCTCACAGTCCCTGCCACTGAAAAACATCCCCACAGCATGATGCTGCCACCACCATGCTTCACTGTAGGGATGGTATTGGCCTGGTGATGAGCGGTGCCTGGTTTCCTCCAAACGTGATGCCTGGCATTCACACCAAAGAGTTCAATCTTTGTCTCATCAGACCAGAGAATTTTCTTTCTCATGGTCTGAGAGTCCTTCAGGTGGGCTGCCATGTGCCTTTTACTAAGGAGTGGCTTCTGTCTGGCCACTCTGCCATACAGGCCTGATTGGTGGATTGCTGCAGAGATGGTTGTCCTTCTGGAAGGTTCTCCTCTCTCCACAGAGGACCTTTGGAGCTCTGACAGAGTGACCTTCAGGTTCTTGGTCACCTCCCTGACTAAGGCCCTTCTCCCCCGATCGCTCAGTTTAGATGGACGGCCAGCTCTAGGAAGAGTCCTGGTGGTTTTGAACTTCTTCCACTTACGGATGATGGAGGCCACTGTGCTCATTGGGACCTTCAAAGCAGCAGACATTTTTCTGTAACCTTCCCCAGATTTGTGCCTCGAGACAATCCTGTCTCGGAGGTCTACAGACAATTCCTTTGACTTCATGCTTGGTTTGTGCTCTGACATGAACTGTCAACTGTGGGACCACCACAGGTGGACTCCAATTAAGCTGCAGAAACATCTCAAGGATGATCAGGGGAAACAGGATGCACCTGAGGTCAATTTTGAGCTTCATGGCAAAGGCTGTGAATACTTATGTACATGTGCTTTCTCAATTTTTTTATTTTTAAAAAATTTGCAAAAATCTCAAATAAACTTTTTTCACGTTGTCATTATGGGGTGTTGTTTGCAGAATTCTGAGGAAAAAAATGAATTTAATCCATTTTGGAATAAGGCTGTAACATAACAAAATGTGGAAAAAATGATGCGCTATGAATACTTTCCGGATGCACTGTATGTTTAGTACACTTATCCACTTATATCGAGTGAGCTTTTATATATATTAACATAGTGTATATGGCAATAATAGCACAAATTGTTACGCTTTATTCTCTAAGAGGGAAGGCTTTAAAACAATGTATGATAAATACTGATAGAAATGTTATCAAGAATTAAGCAATTCTTATGTTTTTCTGTTAATGTTTTAGGAGTTCAGCTGGTGACATTGTCACTGGCTTCTTTCTATGCATTACTGTGATTATGATGCCACATATTTACACATATGTATGTTCACATGACATCATGATTGTTGACTTTAAAAGACTAAGACGTACGTCTTTTAGTGTATTTTTCCCTTTTTTGTAAGCAATGATGCATTTGACAAAGGTGGAAGGGTGGCAGGGTGGTGAGGTATTATTTAGGTTTGCCTAAATATTTATGGTTGGAATATGTATTATTGCACATAGTCTCTGTCAGGAAGCTATAATCTCAAAGTAATGCCAAAATATTCTAAAGGTGAATATCAATCTCACAGCATAAGCCTGAATCTAAGCAGAAAATTGCCCTACAAGCATGAATGGGGTTCCATACATTCCAGCAATTTCAAAATAATATATTAGAAAAAAAAAAGCGTCTTGTTTTGGAATGGCCAAGTCAAAATCTAAGTCTCAACTAAGATTAATGTTTTGCTAGGACATAAAGTGGTCTGTTCTTGAAAGGCAGCCTAAAAATCTAAACCAGGTAGATTCATAATTACAGAACAATTTTAAAAAGCAGATGTCAGAGACTGGGTAACTACTGAAGTGTTGGTTTGCTCTTATACCACTAAATTACCAATTTGTACTTTGTTTTATATATATATTGTCACATACGTGCACATGGGAGGCAATTCGATAGGCTTAACTAAAGAGAATGATGAACCGAAATGGGGGTTGATGATAAGCACTAATGGCTCTTCTTTTTCCTCTGTAGACCCTCAGCTGAAAAGTCCTCCTGATACCCTCACTCCAGCCACCAGTACTGACCTCACTTCCAGACCTCGGAGATAACTTCCATTTCCTACCCCAATAGCACACACTCTTGCCATCCCTCTATAAAGCTGACATACTGCTGATACAATTCAGTTCTGCTGTGGACTCTATTGTGGAGTCTATTGAGAATACTCGTGGTGTTGTTTATTTACTTGCCTAATCATTCAAGTATATGGGGTGGCTTCCCCAAACCTTTTTTCTTAGTTTTGTCCTTTTTTAAAAAAAAAAATCTACACAGACACACACACACACACATACATACATATGCACACATACACAAATAGTGTGCCACAGTGAAACAAGTCATAAAGTACAGTATACTGTAAATCACTGCTTCAGATGATTACCCCAACAGGTCACCTTTATCTGACTGAGGAATAATTGCATATGTATACAATTGTATAACAATTTAACAGTTCTTTCTATTAAAAACATTCTATAAAAATAAAGTTATTTGATTTACATCTGATCAATAGTAACATATGACTTAAAGGAACAGTACATTTCTTACCGATTACCCATCCTAATACAGTTTGGAAGCCAAGACTTACAGAATATAAACAACACAGACAAAACGTGAAGCCATGGACAATTAATTTGCTCAATGCCGTGACACAGCCTGGCAACTAGATCAAAAAACACTAGGCAAAACTAGTGATGCATTTAGCCACAGAATGATAGAGTTGAGTGCAGAGTTCTCCAGAGATCTAGTTCTTTTCTAAATGTGTAATGTGCGTTTTCACCTTAAAGATGAACTTAATTATAAATATAATTTTGTGAACTAACTTAATTTTACTTACAAACATTCAGAAAAAATGTAATAAGGAAGTTTAAATTAAAACAAAACTACTAATGGACTATCAGTACATTTTATGCTGCCGAAGACTCAATACTGTCATGAAGATATTGTTGAGTAGCAATGATTTTTACAAGGGTGGGTTGAATGTCTGAATACTATCTCCTCAACCAATATACAGTATGTTTGCAACTAAATAATTTTTAAACCTTTATAAAGGAAATCAAATAATTTCAAGTAGAAAGCAGAAAAGGTGAAAATGTGTGTAGGGCACTGGGGCATTAATTTACTTGTCTAACATCCCTGATTTTCAGCAACACATCACCTGCTTATAGCCCATTTTAACACTTTGTCAGGAAATAGTTTATTCCCTTTCAAATACTACCTCCCTCCAATCAACCCAGTGACCTCAAATCATCAGGGTGCTCCTGTGTGGAAGTTGATTTTGGATAAAACTCACATTCCTTGGATCTCAGCATTCCCAGAACATGGATAGGTTGGAAGGAAAAGGCTTCTTGAAAATAGTTTCCCTAAAAATATCCGGAATACACGCAGAGCCCAAGGGTACAGACAACAGCTCTGGGACAACTAATTGCTCCTTGACAACTTATTATTATTTTTTTAAAATTATTTTTAAAAGTCATCAGTTTTAGTAGTTGAAAAACCCCTGGTGGGCTTGAGTGTTCAAGCAGCAAAAACACAGCAACCATAACTTATTTATGCCAGAAACACTTCTTTCATACACATTGCTCATAGTCATGTTGAACAAGAAGCTATTTTTAATTAAACAACAGGTTTATTGTATTAATCTGGATTCCTTTGGGCTGACTGTTCTTTAATATTGGAGATACAGTATAAAGATTGATTTTTTTATTTTGTTCCTTTGTGTAAAATTTGACTTAGTAAAGACTTGAAAGCCCCAAACTAAGTGCTTCTATAACAGTAAAATCTTTTAGCTATTTACCCAGTGTTAGTAATGGAAGGGAAATGTTTACTCATTAATAGTGCAAAGAAACACAATGAAATCCAAGAGCCCACTCATCATCATCGCCATTTATGGGTACATTAGAGCAGCTTCAATAAACTGCATATTTTTTGTGATAATCAATTTGAGTAAGCTGGTAGGCGTGGAGAGGCACCGATCGATCAGCTGCCAATCTAAATCAGATGATTTTCACTGAAAAAGGCCAATCTGTGTTTGGTAAATTGGCTGACCAAAGAAAAAACTATCTTTTCAGCCCCTGCTTTTTAAGGCTTTATGGTAGTTTAGTTGTATTGCTCTTATAGGCAGTTATTATGGTAATTGAGCCTGTATGTCTTTTTTTTTTTTTTTTGCAGCGAACTTCCTGTAGAGTAAACAAAACAAGTCAAGGTTTGTTTTACCAGAGAATGAGAGATAACTAGAATATTAGCCTTTACGGTAAAGAACTGAGGTAATGGAATTGAAGAACTTGTCCTGTCCAATTAGACAAACGGTAAGAAAAGCTGAAAAATGAAAAGATAAAGACAAATTTGAAATTGCTGCTTGGTTAACAAAAGTCTTGTTAGTCAAACAGCAAAATGTGTCTTTTACTTATAAACCAATTATGCATGTTAGTCTTGTGTCTTCTTGAGAATTATGAATGTCTAGCTGATATACTGAAAAAATATAGATATATTAAATGCATATACATGTATACTTTAGCAGTTAAAAAAAACCTATAGTGCAATTAATGATTAAAACTTATACAGTAAGTGCAGGTATGTTTACATTTAAGCAGTGTTCAATTGCCAATACCAATTGCTTGTGGGAGTGTGTGTATATTATATATATATAATTTTTCTTTTTTTTTTTTAAGAGAAATAGTGAAAATTATTATTTTTTAATAAGCCTTGTTTCAGATTGGAATACTACAGTACAGAAAAAAATAATATGACAGCTTATAATTATGAGAAGAATTTTATTATCCTTTACTAGTCATTTAGCCCGTTACAATAACGGGCACTAGAACAGTAGTGCAAAAACATTAGTAAGAACAGTCTATATTAAATGGCAAGGGTCTTTGACCTCATTCTTTCTGTTGGTCATATTTTACTTTCTTTCAGCCTTTCTTTTGTTGATGTTTACTTGCTGAGCTGACCGTTCTTTGTGGGCTGCCGCCATGTATTGTGTGTCTTTAATTTTCTGTGACAGTAATACTGTCTTGTACGTCTGCTGGCTTGTACGTCCGTAATATACCTTTAATTTTCTCTGGCAGTAATACAGGCGTGCGCGTCGGTAATATACCTTTAATCTCCTCTGACAGTAATACTGGCTTGTATGTGACTGTAATATGCGTCACTGTATTGTGTACCTTTAATTTCCTCTCGCAGTAATACTGGTTTGTATTTCCGTAAAAAGCCTCTAACTTTCTCTGACAGTAATATCGCGCATCGCACCGTGCGCACTTCGCCAGAAGTCCCGCGCATGCGCACTTCACCAGAAGATACACACACACGGACACCTGGATGCACAAAACGATTTTATTAAAGAGGATGCCTTATGCATTATGGATAAATAATTTTGTACATATTTTATTAGGATATATTTTAAGGAAATTATGCTTATTTTAGCATTTTTATGGCCAACGGGCAATGAGCCGAGAGAATTTCATTTTGTTAATAAAAAATGAACAGTTAATACATGTGGTCTACATAAAAATACACTTTAAAATAAGACATACTGTAAGGGCTTCTATACGTCCGGTCATACAGGAGCTTAGTGCAAAAAGTTTTTAAAGGGATGGATTGGGGGAATTAAAATTGATATTGGAATTGGCCGATCAAGTAACATGAAATTGGTGATTGGTATCGACCATAAAGAACTATTAAAGATGTTGGAAATCGTTTTTTAACAGATCTGGAAAATCACTTTATATTTATTTCACTCATTAAATGCATTTCAAGAGATCTTAAAACAACAAGAAAGTAATTTTGAGATCACTCCAATATAGTATGAGAATAAAACAGATATGATTTAAAAAAGACAAGATTTTATATTGAAATAATCAGAAATTTTACATTTCAGTTATCTTAAAATATAACACAAGGTCAATTAGAGATCTCTGAAAATGAATTTGAAATATTCTGAAATTCACCTAAGGTATCTCAAAATATTTTATACATTTTTTTAAATACAAAGCAAATCATTTTGAGACATCTTAAATTTAAGCTTTATGCATTTTAGGGTTTTTAAATTTCGTTTTTAGATGCCTCTGAATGATAATTTGCCTTGCCATAGAAGGTGTCAGTGGCAACACAACAAGCTGGGAAGACTAGACCATCATGTCCTTGCCAACAATCTCAAGCTCATCCCACTGAACTTCGAAACCTCATTTTAGCAATAATAAATACTTATGATCTCTTTCTTGTAGCCACTATTCAGAGCTTATGGCCACAAGTGAGGATGGAGATATGAACTCGCTGATAAATTGAAACATTTAGCAAATAAACTTTTCAAATTTTTTTTTTATTAATCCTTTTAATACTAAAATATTATCTAAAAAAATACGTAAATTCTCTAATCACCTTCATCTAAATTCACACTCACTGCAGCTTATGCAAGAAATAATACAATTTAAAATCAATTATTAAAATTTAGATTATCCACCAATTTATTGAAGGTGTAACAGACTACAAAAGCATTTCAATATGTCATGCATACCTCATATTTCTTACATTGTTACAGACAAACATTTTGAAGCATACAGATTCTATAACCTTGTAAGTGTACTTTAAGTGTGCTTTAGTGCCTTCAAGCAGGCAGCACAGGTTATGGAGAGATAAACACTTGTAAAAATAAGACTCAACTTAAAGTCTATACAATGTTACTAAATGAAAAATTGTTCTGAAAAACACATTTTGAAAAAACGCTGATGTTTATTAAACATACTAACTCTTTGTCACTACTCTAGTTAGCCATCCAAGAGTTTGTTTCAGGTACATCTAAAACTATAACCACAGTTGTCATAACTAGGCTGAGTCTTTACATGGCCTCGAACTCCAACTGAAAGTTGAACCTCTAACTTATAACTTACTGTTTAAAGAAAAGCAGGACAAAAGTTCATAACATAGTGAGCCAAAATCATTGAAACAAAACAAAAGATTGCAATATATCAAAAACAGCACAGTAAGAGTCACTGAGAAAAAAAACAGTAAAATCTACAATGCACTAATACAGTGCAGAGAGCACTTATAGATCCCTACTACAGTAAAGCTGGTTCAAACTGCAACAGCTTCCTTCAAAAAACAATAAAACACAGTATCAGTAACAGGAATAATCACAAAAACAAGAACTCTCCAAAACTTAAAACAGTTAGTGGAAAACCACAAACTTTATAAACAATTTTCTTTTCCATGACTGAAAGAACACTTTAAAGTTTAATTGATGGGAGGGGATTTTTATTTAACTAAGTTTTTCTCATACTTGCAAGCTGAATTGCAGAAATTGTGATTTTTTTTTTTTAACTAGATTGCAATAAAAAAGAATATCAACTAATTATAAACACAAGTATAAAGGAAAAACAAATTAACACAAATTTAAATAGACATATTACTGTAATATTCACTCTAAATTCACACTAAAGTTTCTGCCTTTCATTGTTTAGGCAACAGTTTACTGGTACATTGCAATAGCAAAAAATCTTAAAGAACACCTTGTGAACTACGCAACATTTCTTGTAAAACAACTGGTACAGGAACAGTATCTATATTGTGGTTGTCTTGACCCTGCTATAAAACGCATAAACATTGTAAACATTATAGAAAATACCTACCTGTTTCTGGATTAAAGTAAAATAATAAAATAAAATACCTATACTGCACTTCAATAAAATGGAAACATTGATATACAGTACATTTATTTTCAATTTTTCCATTTGCCACATTCATCTTATTTTACCCTTACACAATGAAACTGTCCATGACAGCAACTGATAATAAGGTAAAGATAAGTCCTCACCATAAACTTGACAGATTTTTTTTAAAATGTAAAACTAATAATGGTAAAACATTAATTGTCTACAAGAAACAGGAGATAAAGGTTTTTTCTTTAATGCACACTTATGAACATGCAATACACACACACACACACACACACACACAATACCAGTAATGTTATTGGTTCGTCCTATAACTTTTTACTTAATACAGCTTCCATAGTTATAAAGTAACAAACAGAAGTTGCTTTTTTACGACATAAGCACCAGAATCCTGAAAAATCATGTTTTACAAAAAAGATAACCTGGTTTAGATTAGATTCATCATAGATTAATGTTCATGTATGTATCAGTTACACCCTGAAAGAGCCAACAGGTGTGTTAAAGTATAGGCACAGACCGGATAAAAAAAATGTAATGTTACCCATTGCTTAAAAATACTTGCCGTATGCATATTTAATACCCTTTGTCTTCTATTTAGCTACCTGGAGAAAGGATCCATGTACATGTGAGAATACATTTCATATTGATTAAATAAACTTTTGTTTTATTCTCCATCCATCTCTTTTAAGGTCCAAAGTCACCAGTTTGCAGAATCAATAAAACCAAACTTTTAACTACAATTTATGTCTATACTTAACTCCTTTGATGTATGAAATCAGATGTGCAATTAATAATTACCAGCCAAAAAGATTACTTTAACGTTAATTAGCAGCAAAAACAGGTCACTAATTAAGAAAATGGTTAGAATGAAAACCTGCAGCCACTGCGGCCCTCCAGGACCAGAGTTGGGGACTCCTGATCTATGATATACAAACAGTTCTGAATTATCAAGCCATCACCTTATGTACAGAACAATTTACAAAAAAAACTATTTATTCATCCTTTCTCTACATTTTCAGGCAAAGTTTGAGGAACCATAGCTTACCCCTGAAAACTGTGCATAACATAAAAATCAACCCTGGATAAGTAAAGCTCACTGCAGGGGATACTCACACATATGATATACTGTCCTCTGTTACCCTAACATACATGTTAATGAAGGAGTAGGAAGCCATTTGCCCTAGATCTCCAGGACTCTGACTGTATTTGACTGTGTCTTTAACTTCTTCTGTTATAAATGACTGTGGACCTTTTGGAGCAGACTGGAGTTTTTTTGTTTTTTCTCTCTTCCAGTATCATCAGGCCATAGTTTGACAATTAAATAATGGACAGATTAACTTAAATTGAGTCCAGGGCTATACGTTTCAAACTACTTTTGTGTGTCTATGTACTCATTATGTAAATAGCAAATTTTGTATTGCACACCATTCTATACCTGCATTATGTGAAGATTGCAGTATGAAAATAAACTGAACTTAATGTTTTTAGGACATACAGAGAGGAGAGGATCCATAAAGACATCTGTCTCATTCAGAGTATAACATTGGTCTTTGGAACTATGATTAAACTGTTAATATTTCACTTATTAGTTCACAATACACCAAAAGCATTTTTAACTCTTTGACATGAACACCAACACCAAAAATAAAGGTTTTGCCAAGGTGGAAACATCGAACCATGCCTCTCAAGTGCAGAGATTAAACACAGTAAAAAAAATTTGAGGTCACCGGTTCAAATCCTACACCTCATTCACTCCACACAAATCATTCAACTCTTCTTTTTTTATTACAATAAAATGCATGTGGTGCCACACTTTTAGCAGAACACTCTGAAATAGAAGAGGTGATAAATGTATTTCTTAAAGTAGCAATTTATTTTTAGGAGAAAAAAATCTTTTCACCTTCAAAAAGGTACAACAGGCATGTAATATATTCAGCTGAACCTAAAAAGCCACCAATTCTTTGGCACAATGCATTGAACGTCTTAACTTGATTTTGCATTAAAAAAAAGGCATAGAAAAATATTATTGTGCCCTTTTAACAAAAAATGTGGGAAAACAGTCAGTCAGTCATTCTCCAACCCTCTATATCCTAACATTTTAAAAAAATATTAGCCAATGCAGATTTTCTTTTCCACAAAGTTGCTGCTCCTAGTCCCGTTTTAAATTAATTGGAGGCATCAGTTTTCCTGACCCTAACAGGTTGCCTGTTCCCAAGTCACAACTTCCAGTATTTTCTTTTTAATAACTGCAGCTGTTGTATCTGAATCAAATTAAAAGTTTGAAAAGAGAGAGTGAGAGAGAAAGGCTAAAAATGACATAGCCAAATCCAGACAGTCCTGCTCTCCCTGTGCCGCAGTACAAGCTGGAGCACAGACATCCTAATGGCTCAGTTGGGGCGTCTGAGATCCAGTGGAGGGGGATTATTTCCGAATTTTGACAGGTCTCTGACCCACGACAGACCCGAGTCAAAATAGCTCAATAACTCTAGGATTTAGGGGGGAAAATATTCGGCAAGAACTTTTTACAGCTGGCAATGTGGATTAAATGTCGGAAAACGGGGGAGGAAGTAAAAGGAAATAATTACAATCATATGCTGCACTGTACTTCGAAACTTGGGGTGGGGGGGGTGGTGGTGGTTGCTGAAAATATGCACTGTTAGACCTGGATAATAATAAGCATTGTCATTTGTTGCTTAAAATGTCAGCATTCATGAAGTTAAAAAAGTCACATCTAAGAAACAAGCTGATGTGTTTCTGAACACAGATAATGGAAGCTGTCATTATTTTAAACCCACTTATTTATTTTACAAATGAACTGCTACTGCAGAGGAACAGGTTACAGATGTCAGCAAACAACAGTGCCACTATTCTTTTTTTAGATCATACTCATCATTACAGGTCTTATAATTAAGTAAATGTATCTGTATCAGACATACAACATGACAGTCTCAAATGTATTGATGTACTTTGTCTTTCAATTGTAAATATCTAAATTAAGGTGAAAAATAAACAAACATTTAATAAGCCTAAGTTGAAACCGAGAAAGAAAAAAACATGATACTGTGCAAGTCAAAATGAGGGTAGGTTTAAATGTCTATGTGATGCAAAATTATACAGTAGGATTCTAGGATATCAACTTCTAATGGATTTCCATTTTCTAGGTCATCATTGTAGATCAGTGTTAAACTTAGTTTTAAACAAAGTATGACTGCCCTTTTTCATTTTGTATGAAATAATTATGTTCTCTGTTATGATCAAGTGTATTTCCTATTAAAGACATTTCTTTTAAAATACAAATATTCCTCAGTGAGTTCAAGCACAGGTTTATGAAAACTTGATAAGCTGACATCATTTTCTGAGTAAGATTTCTGCATGTTGTCTTGCCCCTGCAACAATTGACAGCAAACGTCCAGATTCAAGTATGGAAAATTAATAAATGAATATATGCATTTTTTTGTAATTATCCCAACTGAATGACTGACTGTGTTAACAACCATCTTGGTTGACTGTGGCAAAGTAAGTAATTCACCAATCTGTTCAAATCAGTACAGTACGGAGATATATAGGACAAAGCCAAAGATGGGATTGGACAGAAACAGCAATGTTTAGAATGCCCTGAAACCATGAAGTGTGATTGATGGTAGAATTATCACATTGAAAAGCCAAATGAAATAAAACTACAATGAAACAGCATTAAAGGTTAGAATATGTCCAGGCAAACAAATATTATTAAGCAAAAATAAAACCCCATTAATTTCCAAGTACTGAGTGTCTTTACTTCTCATTCTTTCCTATTCACAACTTCTTAAAACTTGACATTGTTGGTTTCACTGAAGACATGGACAGCACTCAAAATCATATCTTCTCTATGATTTGGTGAACAGATCAAATGACTGTAAAACCAATTTTAAGAGAAAATCACCACCACTACTGTCCAAGACATTTAGTCAACTGGTGAGTCTACATTTAGAATACTGTGTTATCAGCTGCGGTCAATACAAAAGAAACAGAATATCAGCATCCGAGTATCATGCACCTCAAAATTCTCAGTTCAAGAAATGTGATCCAGTAAAGTTCTTTCAGGTAAAAACTGAATCATCTACTTGATTACACCAACGAAAACAGAATTAAGATGAAAATCAGAACAAAATGCTTTATATGAAAGGACAAATGGAAACAAGCTATCAATTTGTGAACTTAAAAGTTGAAGCCCTGACATTCTGTTAATGACGAGATACTGTAAAAGGCTGCAATTACAGCAAAGCATCTATGTTATCTTCATTAAACCATCCACCAATTTTCTAACCTGCTCATCCAGTTCAAGATAGCTGATGCCTATGCTAATCCATCACAAGGCTTACATCACATATACCTACATTCACATCATACCAAGCCAATTCATAGCTGCCAGTTACCTTAAGACAGATATGCTTCAGATGTGGCCAGAGAAAAACTGACAATAGACTTAGAGATAACTGGCAAAATACACACAGGCACTGCCCAGACTTCAAATGCAGGATCAAGAGCACTAACCACTGTGTTGCAATACTGCCCCCACTTTATTAGTGTTCTTTAGTATTGACTGTCCAGAACACTGGATAGCCATTTTTTACCAAAAAAAAAAAAAAAAAACTACAAAGCAGGTATGCAATAAAAACAAAAAATAAAACCAAACAAGATAAAACTAAACTATGACATTCTTCATTATAAAAATAAAAATAAGATTACCAAAATATTTCCTCTTTTTTTCTCAGCTGTCATTGACTACTGTATACCTGATCTAATAAATAGTAAATTACTAATGGCACAATAAAAGCAAATAACTACAAAATCATCACTCTTAAAATCTTTTACGGGTACGGAATGTATTAGGATAATTACTTCTGCATGACCTTATATGGTAACACCTGCAGATTTTACTTTTATTGTGAGGAAATAACCAAAACCTTTTGATAGTAAAATTTAACAAATATCATATATCTGGATCATACATATTGTACTTGACGCTAAGCTAATATTTCAGGTAGTGAAAAAACAGTGATCGTGCTTCCTCTTTGAAAAGTTGAGTTAGTTTTGAGCTAAAATTACTGGCACAAAAATGATAAAAAGAAAACAATCTTTAGATACAATATGGTAATACAATATGGGTGTGGTTTTTTATACTTTTGAATTAAACATGTACAGTGATGCACAACTTGACCTGTCTTCATAGTGAAAAAAAAATAAATTTCAGTTTACCGCTACAATAGTTGAAAAGATGTGCCAAAAGCAAAAGACAGAAATATCTGTAGCCTGTATTTATACACAACTCCTCATTCATATTAACTAAGTATAATTTATACTAAGAGATACAGTTAAATTTATTTCAAAACCTATAGTTAAAATGTCTTTACATACATACATACACATATATATAAATATATATATATTCACCAAGCAGTCATATTTTTTTCACCCAGCTTTGAAAATAACTAATAAATTAAAAAGTTCAATGTTTATTTCCATTCATAAGATTATAGCAGTAAAGATTTTAGCTTTTCAGAATAACCCCACAGTCCTTATTTGAAAAATAGTGTTAATTTTTTATGAAAGCCTATTTTAAATTACAAAGTGGTTCATTTAAAATTTCAATTTAATGCTTACAAATTCTGCAAATTAAAATTTTCAATATTTAAACGTCATTAACAGTGTATGGACATTTTCGAGAATATTTCTGTTTTTCATATCATTCCCAGCCCTCCCCCCAAAAGTAAACAGCAATATATTAATGAAAGAACAGCAAATAATTTTAAGGGTAGAAACTAGAATGAAATATGATTTCATAAATAAGTATATTTGCATAAATGTGCTTTGCACCATAACAAGTGTCAACTTTCTGCTGTCACTTTTTTATGACTGTTCAAAATAATGAGATTCAGTAAATGCTTTCAGCAGTTGACATCAAATTTTTGGGGGCTGGGTGGAGTACTTTCTGTTGCAATTTTTCAAGATTGTTGGGACCATGTGGCTAACCATTTGGTTTTAACATTTGCTGTGACCTCAACCCCCCACTTTCTGTCTGTCCTATAAACATCTCACCTTGAAAATGTCTACATAATACCCCAAAAAAATGTAAAAAAATAACTAAGGAAGTTTTTGAACTCATAAACAACCTCTTCTTTTTGTGAGTGGATTTAATGCATTAAGGGCTACTTAGGTTTTTACAAATATGTTCCTTCTTTATTTTATTTTGTTACATTAACCTTTGATTTTAAACTTCATTAAGCTTAAAAACTGGTTTACTGCAAAGCAAAACTTTAGTTTATAGTTAAATTTAAATCAAAACATCTTAGTGTTTTTGGAGGCAGCAGAAGTGACTAAAATGTGTATTATTCTAGGCTGTTTGTACATAATTGAATTTTGATTTCTAATGTGTAACTGGCAGGTTATCTAATGTGTTAATTTGTTAAACTGATATTTAAATATCCCACATTTTTCCAGAAAAAAAAGAAAAAAAAAAAAGGATGACGATTTGCCACTTACTTGATATATCCTTTTATGCACGATTCTTATGATATCTAGTATAATGTAGGCCCTATAATTATTTGCATTTAACTTATTAATCACAGAGGCTGCAATGCTCGCTGGCTGTTTTCAGTAACACTAATGGTTTATCAGTGGCTCCAGCAATTAAACATGTGAAACCTTCCCACTATTTTCTAAACTCACTGTTTCTATTACAGTGCTTATTGTGACAATATTGTGGGCAAGGTAAATAAAAAACTGTAGATAGGATACTCACAATATTATTTTATTAATGGATATGCACATCTATGTACACACATATACACTAGTCCTATTTAGTGTTGTCAAAGATGCTCATATCCCTTTCTAGGAAGCAACAAACCTGAGAACCTAGTCAAAATCCAGGAGTCAAACCTAGGTTCTTTAAGTGGTCTTAGTATACATCTCAAGTGTTTTGCTGTTGAACCTTCTTACATATTCATCTTACTTACACAAAAAATAAATGATGCAAGTTTATGTTTGAAAAACAATTACAAAAAAATTTAAATGTGATTTTACACTTGAAATAAACAATTCATCAGAAATTTAGCTTTAAAAAAATAAATAAAATATGTTCTTCTGTAGTCAGTACATTTCAACATAAAAGGCTTAAAAAGATTAATACTTTTAGAAATCACTGCCACATTATAACTATAACTATTAGATTTCATTGATTTGGGGTAAAAGGAAGGGGGCTACATACATAAAAAGCACATTTTCAGCAGTTGGCTCATGAAAGACGGAATTCAAGTCAGATTTTAATGGGTTAATGCTTTAATGTTTTTAACTGCAGCTGGAAAGGTTTGGTCATGCAGTTTAGTGTGTGGGGTCAAACTATAGCCCACAAAGGAAAAAGCACACATAAACACAGAAGACAATCCTCTGATTCACCCCACCAGCTGTGATCATCAAGGGGTTCTTGCCATCTTAACCAGCATTTCAAGAATTGCATGACATGATGGCTTTACTATGCTCTTAGCCCTCACAAAGGACATGCAAGGGGAAAAAAATTCTGAATGGACAGCACGGATTGCAGAAATATCCTGAACACAACTTCTACACTTAAGTACTACTGCAAGCCACTATAGGGTTAAAAACTATTACTAGTAGCAAAGCTAATATGCCAGGTTCCAGCCAGCAGGCTGTGGGATTTGCATATGTATTCAAAAGGGGGAGAAGTCTTACCAGACACTCCCACAGGCTATAAAGTCAAACCATACTGAAACACTCAGACAGAAATCACACGTGCATGTGCAAAGTAGGAATAACTTTTACTTAATAACTATTTTAAACACAAAAAGGGACACTGCAACTCTTATGAGGAATCTCTCAGAAAAGTGGAGACAAAGATTTTGAAAGAAGACTTCTTAAAGCATGTGTGTATGTTTGAAATACACTGCTTCCCAGTATTTTTGCCTTTAGTATATTCTCAGTTTAGCATTACAGTATATAGGCATTCATATGTAAAATCTACCAAAAAGGCTTTTTTCTTTCTTGTTTTCTTGATAGGGGAACTTTTTACAAACATGTCCTATGCTATGCTTCGTTCAGCTCACAGCAGGTTTCTCTATTCTGAGATTAACATGATGTCAGAGGATGAGGAGAATGGTAGCGAAAGCTCAGGTTCTGATGACAAATCTTTTCACATGGATGCATCGGGATACGAGCTGAAAGTTGGAAGTAAGAGGAAGTCCGGGAGTCGGAGAGATTCTCAGCATATGTCAGGTGACATACGACAAAGGAGTGCAGCAAATGCACGTGAACGAGACCGTACAAATAGTGTCAACACTGCATTCACAGCACTAAGGACTCTTATTCCCACAGAGCCAGCTGACCGTAAGCTCTCAAAGATTGAAACATTGCGTTTGGCTTCCAGTTACATCTCCCACCTAGGAAACGTGTTACTGGTTGGAGAAGCATGTGGAGATGGGCAACCCTGCCACACCACCACCTCCTTTTATCATCACAGTAGTCCTGGAAGAGACAGTGAGAACTCACAGCCGAAACAGATCTGCACCTTCTGTCTCAGCAACCAGAGAAAGATGGTGAGTGATGTGCCGAAATATTATCACACATAAAATTGTTTATTTGGGTTCTAAGCACTGAAGCGTGAACAACAATTAACTTAGTTTTGAAGTTAGACCATTAAAGATGAAGGGAAAAAATATATGCACAGTTCTTGTAATCCTGACTGATGACTCCATTGATTTTTTTAAAGTGCTTATGAAGTATATTTTTTCATGCATAAAAACTAGAGAAGAAATTATAACAACTATGTTTATATTAATTGAAATACAAATGCAGGCTGTGGAAGAGAAGCTAATTTGCTGTAGCTAAACCCCATTACAGGTGAAAACTGCCTTTTGTTAAAAAGTCTTGAAATATATATGTAAGAGTGGGCCCATTCTCAGACATATATACCTATACATATTATGTGTGTAAAACTGATACGTTTAATGCATATGCATAAAGTTGTTCTTGTAAAAGATTGTACAAAGTCTAAAATTCTAACTTTGGACATGTCAGGAATAAACATATCAACTTTAGTAAGGGCTCCAAGGAAGAAATTAAATAGTTACAAACATAATAATTAAAATATGTAAAATAATGTTCTGATTGCAAACGTGTACGCATGGTTTCCATAAAACAGTCATTAAGACATAGTTACCAAGAAAATGGCTTAGTTCTATGATAATATTTTAAATATGAACAAAATATTTTAAGACTTTTTCTTTCTTTTTTTTTTTTTTACAAATTATTATACTAATTATCTGTCAGCTACAGCAAGCCATTTTGTTTAAATAAAATAATAAAAAAAAATCACAGAAAACATAAAAATAAATGCAAAGACCTTTTAAACATTTGCTGTATTCCCTGACGTACCTGGAAGTTACCATGTAAAGATTTAAATCTACATCCTATGTAGATCTAAAGCACACTGTTGCCTCTTAATTAATATTACCATCAGATTTTATGTGTTAAGCACTCAAATATGTAAAAATACTGGCAGCAGACTTTTTTAAACACAGAAAAGCTTTGAAATTTACAAAAGATATAATTTCAGTCTGCTGAATTGCATTATTTCACAGGGTTATAATCATACTTGTGTCTTGAACTTTAAAAGATAAAATGTCAGCAGTCTGTTTATGTACAAGAGATACAGTTTCCAAGTTAATGTGAATACATTAAATTTTACATTTCATTCCTTGACCCAAGCAGGTTTCAAATGTGCACTGTGTTTCATCATTGCCAGTTCTACACAAAGGATATGGGATTAAGAAGGGATGAAAACATGAGATATTATTTCAGCTTCATGGAAAAAATACTAATGAAACACTGTCTAAAAACTTTCTTCACATATTAACACCCTTCTCTGTGGTGAAGCAGTATAAGCCCAAATTTCCATTTAAATTACCAGCGAATGACTTAAGTGAAATCATAAAGTACCTGCTACACTTAATACACAAACAAAAAAGCATGATACATTTATCTTAAAACATTATATATTAACCTTGATTAATCTTCAAATATCTTCTAAATACAGAACACAAAAAGAAAAAGAACACTGGAAAATAATCTCTGCCAAATTTCAAGTAATAGGGAGCTGAAACATAATTCTTTACAATACATTTAATATAATATTTCAAAGATATTAAATCAAAAGCACAAAAAAAATATCTTCACAAAAACTTCACAATATTAAGCATTTACTTATGAACACCAGGTACCTGCAATTATTAAAAGAAGTCTGGTAGCTCTTGAAAAGTGTGCAGACAGGTATAACAATTGCTCATATAAAGGTAAACTAATCATTAGTCACAAAACTATTGGTAATGAATAGTAAAAGTAAAAAAATGAACAAAGCGACAGGCTAAAATCTATTTAAACAGTATAAATACTGTATCCATATTTTAAATATGGCAACTATAAGACAGTCTGAGTGTTTAAAGCTAGACAATACCAAATAAAAGAAAACACTTAATGCCAAAAATGTTTTATTGACTCTTCCCTGGTCATAAAAGTTAGCATTCCAATTTACACATCAAATCCAATATTTACTACAGGTCTGGATAACAGAAAACAATTACATATTTATTATGGAAAACAAAATGATTTCAAATGTGCATAAAGTATCATAATACAGTATAAGTTCTTGCAAAGAATTATTATTATTATTATTAAAGGAAGTTCTATTCATCTCTGTTCATGTATACAACACAGAGTAACTATTTCTAAAAGATGACCTTTATTATATTATCTATTTTAACTTTAAGTTAAAAAAGAAATGTTCTAGTTCTGAATACAAAAATAAAATTATCATCGTTAAAGGCTACTGTTTATTTTTGTGGAAGTAAATATCATACTACTATTTTTAGTAGGAACAGACAAAAGTCAGATATTAAGTTATATCTATCATGATACAAAAGCTAAGTTCTAGCTGTGAGCATGCAATGGTTGTTTAAATTAAAATTAAATTAAAAATACCCAATGCAAAAAATTGTCAGAAGACACAAATTAGTTCACCTTCCTCTGACTTTTGAATATTTTAATTCATAGGCTGTAAAGTTAATCACATTACACTCAATATATAATAAAATAAATAGAGAAGGAAAATTTCAAACAGCATTTCAAATTTCAAAATTCACTGCATTTTTAACAAATAGTTTAAACTACTTGTGAATGAAAACTAAAATATAATTTAGATTCAGTTTAGCAAATCAAAACTGTCTACCACCAGAATAAACTGTAGGCCCCATTGGCTTGAACTTCTAAACGCAAATACATAAATTATAGGTGCAAAAGCTTTTGAAAAGGTAAAATTCATCTTCAGTATAAAAAGAACAGGAAGATATATACATGTATTTAATTTGCATCAAACATTTAAAAAAATTAAAAATGTATTTAAATGCATTGTAAAAGATTTATTTGGCATATTACATTGTATTTAAACTATACCTTTGTATAGATAGAGATAGATCAAAAATCTGACAAACAATAAATTTACTTAAAAAACACATGCCAGCAAGTAGTAGTAGTAGTAGTAGTGATAGTAGTATTGCCACATGTACAGAGTACAATGAAATCCTTAACTGCATGTATGAAATGAAAGGTAAACAAACCTGAAATACATTTTTGAACAAATACCTCTAGAGAACAAACTGAAAGGAAATTAACATTTAAAATAAGACTTTACTAGAATTAACTTGGTACTACTGAAAAATGTAAATGTTGCATTAAATTCATCTGAACTTCTTTCAATAAAATTGTTAAATGTTTAATAGTACACAAGTAAACCACAGAAAATAAAATCTACTCCACACCATTTCTGATTCTGAGGCAAACAATGGCAACAATTTTAAAGCAGCAAAACTAGTTCTAGTTTCCTTTGCAACAGTTGGGGATACCATGGAAATGCCAAACCACCTCTACAATATCTTATGCTAGACTAAGTATTTCTCCTAGATACAAATGTTCACTAAAACTCCAGAGAAAGCAGTCTAGAAATTCTTGTGCCAGCTCAAATGACATCTTATTCCTCTAAGTAAAATAAGCAAATACATATTATATGATGGAAATGTACATGACCATTATAATACAGATGCTAAAGGAAAAAACAAAAAACTTTCATAATCTATTAATCAATCTGAAATTAAACAATGCAAAACACAGTCTAAAGGAACACAAAACACTGTAGAACCTTATCTTATGTGAAGGATATGCTCCTAGTGACCAAGGGAAAAAAATTGTGGACAGTGAAATAGCTGTAGACTAACACTTGTATTTGCACTAACAATTAAAGAATGTGGTTAATGTGTATATTATGCTTATACATTAACATCTGAAATACATAATAAAACCATCAATACCTTAAAATACAGCTTACCCTTGTATATTAATGTTATTTACTAGCCACTCAGGCTTTGCGCTTATATAGACCTGGCATGTTGCGTAACTCTAATACAACCAGAGTTAGAGCAAGGTTTTTTCCACAAAAAATTAGTTAGCCAGGTGAGATTTACACATGATAAAATGTATGCAGAGAATGACAGAGCGAAGATGCTGGAAGACGAGATCTTACTGCTTCTTCGGTTTGCTATAGGTGAGATGGAGCAAGAGTATAGGAGGCGTAAATTTCTATCTTTTTTTGTGCCATCAAATGCTGCAGTGAGTAAAAGCAATGTATCCCTCTTTCTTACGCCACTGCATGCCAGTGAAAAAAGCACTCCATCACACACCATGCCAATTGTAGTATTTCAAGTCTTTAAATTATGTTGTAAATTCTTAGAAAGCTAAATCCATGCATGTTAAGATACTACTGTAAACAACCAAGCTAAGATAATTTTGTAATAAACCTGATCTTAAACCATCTCACAAGGCAATTAATAATAATAAAACACAAAACTGGTTGGTAAAAATAGGATGGCATACTCTCCTTTACAAATTCAACAAAACACATTGAAAACCACTTTGCCTTAAATTTCAGAAGCAACACCTGTTCCTTACTTTAAAAAGGCAATAGTTTATACACTTCTTCCATTTTATTTTTCAATACATTACTTAGCAACTACCTGAAGTAACTTTTTTAATGTGATAAGTGAGACGCGCTCAGTTTAATTTTTTTTTTTTTTTTTTAAACAAATAGGGATGCTCTGATCAGGTGTTTTTAGAGCTGATACTGATCACTGATACCACGTTACTGGATCGACTAATTCAGGTTTTTTTTTCTTTATCTCTTAAAAAACCTTTACAATAAGCTCCTGCATAACCAGACATGGACAAGCCTTATGTTCTATATTGTTAAAAAAAGTGTTAACTTTGGTATTTTTTAATTAAACTACAGGTCTTACCTGTTCATTTTTTATTATTAAAATGAAATTCTGTGGGCTCATTGTTCAGTGACCATAAATATACTAAAATAAAATTCCCTTACAATACATACTTTTTTAACCACTAAAATATGTAAAGAAGATATATTTATCCAGAAAACATATGGCATTATGCTTTTCATAACTGTAAGCTATTGTATTGTTTAATTTCTTTGAAATGCATTTAATCGAAACAGTTTGTAATTTTAGGCAAGCAGTGTTCATTTTAATTAAAAGGTCAAAATAAAAAAAGGTCTGAATTTATTGAAGGCGCTTTTCCTGCCATTTGTCTAATTGCACAGGATGACTCCTCCAATTCCGTTTTCTCAATTTATTACTCCACTGCCTTTAATATAAAGGATAATACTCAAATCTTCTCTCTCTCTCTGGTAAAGTCTGCCTGACTGCTCTCTGCTTACAGGTAGTTACAGCAAAAAAAAATGACTACTAACATAATATCTTGCATAAAGGAGCACAACAACTAAATTTCTGTAAAGCTTAGAAAAGCAGATGTGAAAAAAAAATAGTGATCGGCTAATTTACCGATCACTGATAAGAGTCCTTCACATTGAAAATCGGCCAATTTAGATAGTCAGCCAATCAATCAAATCATCACAATTAACAAATAAAGGAGCTAAAAACTAACAGTTAATTACCAAAAAAAGAAAAGTTCCAGATGTTTAATTCTCAATGTAACAACACTAAAGAAAAAGCAAAATGCATGTTAAACACCTTTGATAATAAAGACCATCAAATTATAAATCTTGAATATTGAATACCAATAAATCTTGGTATTTCAGTACAGGCTTCATCATACAGACCATAATATAGATTTAAATATACATGCAAATATATACCAAAGGATGATGTTTCAAATGTACACCATAAGAGCGATTTTTGCATGGAAGAAATGTAAACATAGCAATCACATTATTTACAATAAGAAAGCCGTCAGCACATTACACAACTTCTAGTCAGATGGGATGTCAGTCTTAATAAATGCAAATCCTTCTTGTTGCCTTGATGAGTTCAGAAAACACAACGATTGATCGCAGGTGATGACAAATTATGACTCCGTGAAGACTTCTCAAGACAGTTTCAGATTTCCAAAGTATTGGCAGGTTGCCACATTCTCCTATCCAATAACATGCTGCCTGACAGAGAAGGGGCCTTTAAGAAGGCTTTCCAGGTATGGTATGTTCATAATCTCTGCTCTTTTACTTTTCCCTTTCAAATTCTGTCATAGTAAGACAAACCAAAGACATCAAATAGGTACTCCTCTCTTCTATTTGTGCAGGCCGGACACTCATGTTTTTTTTTTTTTAACCTTGGAATCCCTTTGTTTGCATCATATTTTCAAGTGAGCAGTCATTAGCTGTCAGCCCTCGAACACAAAAGCTGATCCCTACAACTTAAGACAGGTTTGAATTTGTTGGAGTGAGTCACAGACTGGACTAACCAAGTTGCTTGTGATATTAAAAAACTTCATGACTGTTGGTCACTGGAGACTCATTAACAGTATGTAAATAATATAGTTTGCTACTGGAAATTGCTGGAAAAAAATCACACAATGTGATATGCCTTAAAATGCTTGACTTTGTAGCAGTCTTGTGTTACAATGAAGCAAAAAAGGGTTTAAAACTATCATTTATCCCTCTGTCCAAGAAAAGCAGGTAAACAACAGACAGTTCTACATTTATCTATCTATCTGGAGAATGTGAGATGACATTCACATTGACCACCTCATAGACAGCATGACTGTGTATAGTGTAGACTGGCGTCTAGGGGAAATTTACCTAAAACTAGTATTCATAGTCTCGGCCAGAAATCAAACCTATGGTCAGTTATAAACAGGATAATTTGGATAATTGTTTTTTATGCATTAGACAGTCTAGTAGCCCAACTGGAGCAGGAGTATTGTTTGTAGAAAAAAAGGAATGGCAAACTATGGCAGGGTATGGAATAAAAGGAATTAAATAAAAAAACAATCAGAACAAGTTCATTTTTTCCATTAATACTGTCATAACTGGATCATGTCAGTCATTCAATAATATTCATCAAATTTGATTTAACATTACTTATATTTTAGTCAAAATCAGGGAAGTAGAAGACAACATTTAATACATCATCCAAACATTATGAGTACTTGGTAACATCTTATGGTTTTAACCAATACCCACTGCACTTTTTGACCTTATGTTAATGTATTGAATATTTTGGGTCAATATGTTCAAATTATTTGTTGTCCCGACACTGACCACCAAAAACCTGCTTGAATTCCTTAAGCTTAAATTGTATTAAACTTAGAAGAATTATTTATTATTGCTCCAGCACTGAGACATCTGGACACCTCTTTAAAATATCAGTCTGAACATACTTAATACGGGGGATTCACACGTGCTGTTCCAGCATATTCCATGTCAGAAACAGAGAATTACTGGCTATAATACTGTATCAGCTTTAGAAAAAAAGAGTAACAATGCCATGATGGTGCAGAGTTAACCTTCATTTATTGTTTTTTTTTTTTTGATCAATTTATCTAAAGGCAGCTAAGAAACTAAATGTTTGGCAAGCTATAAAGGGAGCTGTTCTTTGGTAGATTTAACTATTTAATATTGTGGATGGCATGGAGGTGCAGTAATTAGCATAGCCATCCCATGGATCTAGCCTCCTGGATTTGAATCCTACACCCAGTTATTGTGAGTTTAGAGTCTGCACACTTTCCCTATTTCTGTGTGGGGTTTTCCTGCGGGTATTCCAGTTTTTCAACCACACTCCAAAGATGTGCATATTTGATTAACTAGTGATTTTAAATTTGCCTTGTGTGAGAGTGGATGTGTGTCTGTGAAATGGCTCGGTGGTGGACTGGCCCTGCTGAGAACTTTTTTCTGTCTTGCATCTACTGCAAGTGGATTTGAGAATTGAGTATGGGAAAGCAGCATGGGAAAGTATAACAAGTACTAGTATATACACTGGTAAGACTAGATTAAGCACAATTTTCATTTTTTAACAGAAAAAGAAGAAAATCTACTCTTGTCAAAAATACACTTTAAGATAAGTCAGCTGAAGTGAATGGAACAGCTGGGAAATCTGTGACAATTCAAAACAATCAAAATTATTAAAGATTCCATTTCACCAAGGCAAATGCACATTTTGTCTGGGAATGGCAACCAACATCACACCAACATCACACACAGAACTAGAGGAAACAATGACATTCCAATTACTCTCATTCTCACCAGAGCACAAGAAAGTAATGCAAGCCAGGTGCACACAAAGGAGAAAGGTGAGAACGGAAAATCTGACTCTAACGGTTTCCAAACTGCATTTCCTGGCCAGACAACCTGGACTTTAAGAAAATACAGTCTAATAAACTGTTTTCATTTATCAAAGAAGAGGGGTTAAATTAAAAACTGATAAATAATCAAAAGCGCCAAAAACCTTCTAACACGGGCCTACTGATACATTGTGCATTATTAATACACATAGTATGATATGCAATACATTTGCACATGGATACTGCACATTAATACAAGGCACACAGTGTTACAGGGTGCCTGTGAGATATATTTGTATACACACAATAAATAATTATGTGTATATAATGTCTGTTAAAGACAAGAGCTTCAGTTGGTGTTCAGGAGAGAAACTTCACCTTTTCTGGTCTGACTTTGTTAGCCTGGTCTGATTACCATAGGATTTGCTAACTTCTCTGCAACATAAAATATAAAGATCAGTGCTGCAGTTCACTACCAGTTGAGCCTCATTTTCAGAGTTGACTCAGTAATCTAAATAAAAATTACAGCTCCTTAATAACAATTCACTTGTACTCCTGCAAAGCCCACAGTAGTATATTCTTGAGCTGCTAAATTAGTCTACAAATTATTTTTCTTTAGCAAAAAGTGTACTACTCACTGTGTACTACAAAATGGTATTTTTCCAAGCTCAACAATATCACATTAGGATTAAAAGTAAAAGAAGTTATTTTCTAAGTGAGGAAGTGGATAAAATTCAGTATACCTGAAAGAGTTCCATGATGCAACTCTACTGTTTCATGTAGCTATGTACTACATCAGGGACGTCCAACTCTGAACCTGGAGGGCAGCAGGTTTTCCTCCCTGACACTTTTTAATCAGTGACCAATCTCTGCTGTTAATTGACTTATTTACCCATTATTTTGTTTTGTTTTTTAAGACTCAGTTCTCCGAATTGCTTTTTTTTTCTCCATGAAAGGCAGCAAAACAAAAATAACCAGCCAAGTCAAGCCTCAAACTAAAAACAAATTTCACTCTAACCAGTTCCTTAATTAAAAGCCAATTCTTGCTGTTAATGAAACATGTTATTTAATTCCATGGCTTGTTGGTGGTCTCTATCTTCCACAGCAGACATTTCCAAAATCGATCACTTTGATTTTTCAAAGAGCACTGTAAAAATAATTTTGTGGACCTGAGCAGATCACCATTTCTGAGAACTTCACCTTTCTTTATTCTCAAATATTGTATGATGGACACAGGCCAGCTAGTTATGTGCTGGCTTATTTTATATCTCATTATTGTTTCACTAATTAAGGAAATAAAACAATTAAGGGGATTCTTAAATAGAAAGTTAATTAAAATTAAGGAAAGCCAAGTTAATTAGCTGCAAAAAACTGGTCACTAAATAGTAAAATGGTTAGAATGAAAACCTGCAGCTACTGTTGGCTCTCTAGGATCGAAGTTGGCCACCGCTATACTACACACATACTGCCTTACAGTTTTTCCCCATTACTATAAATGGCACATTAAATTCGTACACTAATGATAACTGCAATGAACTGCATGCACCCATGTAACGCTACACAAATTTTGAGATTAAAAGGACAAAAAACAGCATGCCAACCAATGACTGTATCAAGGAGTTTAATGGGCCCACAACTGGGATTTACAGTGCATTCGGAAAGTATTCACAGCGCATCACTTTTTCCACATTTTGTTATGTTACAGCCTGATTCCAAAATGGATTAAATTCATTTTTTCCTCAGAATTCTACACACAACACCCCATAATGACAACGTGAAAAAAGTTTACTTGAGGTTTTTGCAGACTTATTAAAAATAAAAAAATTGAGAAAGCACATGTACATAAGTATTCACAGCCTTTGTCATGAAGCTCAAAATTGAGCTCAGGTGCATCCTGTTTCCCCATATCATCCTTGAGATGTTTCTGCAGCTTAATTGAAATCCACCTGTGGTAAATTCAGTTGATTGGACATGATTTGGAAAGGCACACACCTGACTATATAAGGTCCCACAGTTGACAGTTCATGTCAGAGCACAAACCAAGCATGAAGTCAAAGGAATTGTCTGTAGACCTCCAAGACAGGATTGTCTCGAGGCACAAATCTGGGGAAGGTTACAGAAAAATTTCTGCTGTTTTGAAGGTCCCAATGAGCACAGTGGCCTCCATCATCCGTAAGTGGAAGAAGTTCGAAACCACCAGGACTCTTCCTAGAGCTGGCCGTCCATCTAAACTGAGCGATCGGGGGAGAAGGGCCTTAGTCAGGGAGGTGACCAAGAACCCAATGGTCACTCTGTCAGAGCTCCAGAGGTCCTCTGTGGAGAGAGGAGAACCTTCCAGAAGGACAACCATCTCTGCAGCAATCCACCAATCAGGCCTGTATGGTAGAGTGGCCAGACAGAAGCCACTCCTTAGTAAAAGGCACATGGCAGCCCGCCTGGAGTTTGCCAAAAGGCACTGGAAGTATTCTCAGGCCATGAGAAAGAAAATTATCTGGTCTGATGAGACAAAGATTGAACTTTTTGGTGTGAATGCCAGGCGTCACGTTTGGAGGAAACCAGGCACTGCTCATCACCAGGCCAATACCATCCCTACAGTGAAGCATGGTGGTGGCAGCATCATGCTGTGGGGATGTTTTCAGCGGCAGGAACTGGGAGACTACTCAGGATAAAGGGAAAGATGACTGCAGCAATGTACAGAGACATCCTGGATGAAAACCTGCTCCAAAGTGCTCTTGACCTCAGACTGGGGCGACTGTTCATCCTTCAGCAGGACAACGACCCTAAGCACACAGCCAAGATATCAAAGGAGTGGCTTCAGGACAACTCTGTGAATGTCCTTGAGTGGCCCAGCCAGAGCCCAGATTTGAATCCGATTGAACACCTCTGGAGAGATCTTAAAATGGCTGTGCACCGACGCTTCCCATTCAACCTGATGGAGCTTGAGAGGTGCTACAAAGAGGAATGGGCGAAACTGGCCAAGGATAGGTGTGCCAAGCTTGTGGTATCATATTCAAAAAGACTCGAGGCTGTAATTGCTGCCAAAGGTGCATCGGCAAAGTATTGAGCAAAGGCTGTGAATACTTATGTACATGTGATTTCTAAGTTTTTTTAATTTTAATAAATTTGCAAAAACCTCAAGTAAACTTTTTTCACATTTTTCATTATGGGGTGTTGTGTGTAAAATTCTGAGGAAAAAAATTAATTTAATCCATTTTGGAATAAAGCTGTAACATAACAAAATGTGGAAAAAGTGATGCGCTGTGAATACTTTCCGGATGCACTGAATGTCACTAAACAAGAGTGTGTGTAGCAATGAAAATGTTAACTTGGCGCTGCTCACAGTACACCTGTGTGCGTGTGTACTAATTAGCTTTCATTATTGTAACAGTGAATTAAAGTAAGAGCAGCAGAGGTGACCATATAAATTGCTAGAAGGAGCACAATGCTTATAAATGCTGAAAAGTGTTACATTTAGAAACCTGCAATAAAGCACAATTTTTAGAATTAGTTTCACTTCCATCCCATATCATATAAGATTACCATTTTAAATTTTATTCTGTTGGTTCTTCATGAAGTGATGTCACACATTTTATGTGAACTGGATTTGCTTGATTCTTTAATAAAGCAGCACACACTGGCACCAATGAATACAGTGTATGTTCTTAAAACATGTGCCAAAATACTGTAGGTGGACAGTTAAGGACAGCTACAAACACTTCTACCTGAATGAAACAAACCACTCTGGCTAACAGGACTGAGTCTTAGCTATAGTATCCTTTTTTCACCAAGTAATCGGCACTGTAAGAACGCATGCCTTTTTGTTTGAATTTCTTTGTGAGAACTCAGTTAAGAAATTCAACTTATGTATAGTTACTTAAGAATGTATCTTTGGGGAGTGGGGGTAGAGGGTCAAATCACAGCATTAAAATGCATACATAAAGTTATTTTTAGTTATTGCCTAAATTTTGATTTAACAATTTAAAATGATCGATATATACATTTTGGTGGCATTATGTGAACCATTCTTTTAGACCATATTAAACCATGGAAGCTCTTAATGAATTGAGGTCCCACAATAACCTGCTACTGTTCAGCAGTAAATAAGTGTAAATTGGATAAAACCGCATGTATAGGTTCATATGCTGACAAAAAAACTGTTGTTTTTTTTTTTTTTGCTTGTAGACTAAAGACCGTGACAGAAAAACAGCCCTAAGAAGTTAACGATGGAAAAACTAATAATTTTGGAAAAACAAACTCTAAATGAAGTAATTAACTTCAAGAAGAAATTTCAGGAAAAGAAAACATTACAGAAGATGGACATCTTGTAAACAGTGCTTGGGAGATTACTACATCATATTGACTGTGTGGCTTCTTTTTGGATTTCACAAGTAAATGGAAATTTTGATCCTTAACCCAAAAAGCATCTTTCCTTGTGATGGTTTACTTCAACATTTTAATATAACAGTTTTAAACAATTAAACATATTCATTTGCTGACAGTAAGAAGAAGTGCCATTACAAAAGTCAGATGAAATAATTCTTCTACTGATACCTAATGAGAAAGGCAGAAGAAAAATAATTCAATAGACATTCTTTGAACTTCAGTTTTAGGAAGGGTGTACTTAAAAGGTTTCTGAAACAGACAAATTTGAAAGTATGAGAAACACTTTAAATATGAATAATTCTTCTAGTAATAAAATGATCTTTTCATGCCTTTTATTTGTCATTAATTGAAATCATTTCCAGTTCAGGTCATCTTTTTGTTCTATTTAAATACATGTTGCAATCTATGTGCTAGCATATCTTTGAACAAACTGAATATACAGCCATTACAAACCTATTATTATAAAAAGAGAAAAATAACATTAAGACCATCCTTTTTTCATATCACTAAGGTGTTTTGAAATCATTTTAAAATAATAAATGTACATTGAAAATTACACCATGCATGCTTAGTTAACATCACTGGATGTAAATGAGAAACTATCTGGTGTTTAGAATTTACATATCCAAATTCCAAAACTGTTTTATTTTTTTCTGTTAAAGGAAAGGGTAAAGGATATTATAATGGAAGGATATTATAAACATCAGGATTTATTATAAAAAGATATGGCACTTTATTAGATGAGGTTTGTGGTAGCTTTAAAAAGAACCAACAACATCTGGAAACTAAAAAAAACATAAAAACTTTTAAAATGTGTCTACTTTTTGTACCATACAGTTACTTCATTTATGAATCACTTTGTATAATTAAAAGAAGCAGCTGTTTTATTGTACTATGATATTCAAGTGTCAGTTTAAAAATATAAACAAATGCATTTCTGTCAATCACTTAAGCTAGCACTCAGCAGTCAAAAAATGCACTTTAAAGTGTAGCAAAATGGTTAAGTGGAGGCAAAAATCTCACTGTTTGCAGATATCATTTTTATTTACATAAAAACACACAGTACTCACTTCTACATATTAGTTCTCTTCAGGAATCATTTAGCAGCCATAACTACCCAAAGTAAATAACCTAAATATGGTGCAAGTTAGAAATGCGTAATCAGCTTCTGCAACCTGAGATAAGGTTGCCTGATCTGTTCTTAACATAATCCTTACACCATAATTTCCCACCAGGTTACTATCTCCATAACATAACCAACGTGGAACATATGTCTGGGGAATCTGTGACCTTTGCTGAAGCACATCTGGCATTCACATGCCAGAATTTGTCATTCACAGAAAGGAACTAGAACCTGAAGAAAAGAAATAATGCAAACTCAAAAACAAGAGATAGTTTGTTTTTACAGTAAATGGGCTCTGTTAATGCACGCTAAAAATCAAAATCAGACATAGTGACTTCAAACAGTATCACTGAAATTATTCTTTTTTTCACATTTTAGTATTCCGTGATAGAATATTTACTGTTAATAATTGTTTGTTGTTAATATCACATATGCCTGATTTAAGGCCTGTCTTATATAACTCAAGACAACTGTAAAGGGAAAAGGGCTTATAAAGAGATTTATCAATTAATTTATTGAATAGAGCACTACAGCTAAGATACAGACGTCAAGATGCATTTTTACATATTTTATTACATAAAAAGCAAGGCAGAGTGAGAAAGACAGACAAACAGAGGCATATAATATATATGCACACATGCATACTGTATCTAAATTCAAGTAAATACATAAATATAGTAACAAGTCTGCTGCTATATCCTGTATTACAACTTAAATTTACAACAAATGTAAAGTGGACTTTTTTTACATTTTGATGTTCAATAACCACTTTTATTGTAAAGAAAAATCCTTTAGGCCTTAGGAATTTAACATTCATTCGGTAGTTACCCACTCTTGCAGATTTTTGTGGTACATTGTACTTGGTTTACCAAGATTGTCACATTTTGCAGATAAAATATTTGTTCAATCTTAATTGCAAAATTGTTCTACTAAAGATTAGTTAGCAACGTATGGTTTACAGCAATTTTAAATTTCTGCTATAGGTTATCTGTGGAGTTTAAGTCGGGACTTTGACAAAACACTTGAGTATAAACTTCTTACAAAACTACTACTTTTCAAGCCACTTAATAGTAGCTTTATCTTAGAGGTCACTGTCTTGCTGAAATATTGTTACCCCTATTTCAGATCTATCACAGATTGTACAAAGTTGCAGTCCACTACTTTTCAAGCCACTTAATAGTAGCTTTATCTTAGAGGTCACTGTCTTGCTGAAATATTGTTACCCCTATTTCAGATCTATCACAGATTGTACAAAGTTGCAGTCCAGTGTAATACCACTTTACTCTGTATTTTCGCAATTCTACCATTTCCTACCAATGAAACCAACTAACAACAGAATGCTGCCACCACAATACTTTAGGTTGGGAGGATTTTTTTTATAAATGAAAAAATAAATGATCAGCTATGTTCTTTTTTCACTGGTTACTTAATTTGGCATTAAGCTCAAATATCTCAATTTTGTTTTGACAGGGCAGAACTGAACTCTTCTACATTCTTTCAGATAGTCCTACACTTGTTTTGTGAGCTTTCCTTAAATATACAGTAGCTTCCATCTTGCCACTCTACCATGCAAACTAGATTGATGGAAATGTGACAGCAACCATGTGCTGACTGAGATTTTCTGCTGTACATTTTTCAAATGCTGCAAATCCAATTGTTTTCGGCCACACAGTTGCTTCTATGACTAATTTTGTTCTTGTTTGGCTGCAACTTTGAGGGACTGTCAACTCTTTGAAGATTCTGGGTCATTTTAAGTGTCCTACAAATTCTTATAAATCATTTATTAGTATTACTTGGGATTCTCCGCCCCTTTTATATCTCTTTAGATCCCACATGTGCCTTATGATTTTCAAAAATACTGTTCCTCAGTTCTTATGGAAGCTTCAAATTGCTTTGTATACAATGACCAGCAGCGAAATCTCATATAGACAGGTGTATTAAATTTTACAAAATCAGGAGAATTCAATTTATACTCGTATACCTATATTTACTTATTTTAGCAGGGCAACATAACTGAGATTACAGACTCATTTACAGTGGGGTCCCGATTTAAATTGTTCAAGCGAGACCAGTTGCTAGAACTTAAAAGAACTTGAAACAGAAGCGGATTGCAAAATTTACCATGTTAACATAAAATGTTTTACAAAATAACAGAAAAAGTACCATTAAGTAGAAGATAACCCCATAACCTTTTAGATGAACTTAAAGATCAAACTAAAGACCTTACTGATAGCAGAGAGGTAACATAGGGTTTTAATTTTCCCAAGAAGGCCTCATAAATAAATAAATCAAATGATGAAACCTTATATTCTGCATTAAGGAAGATCAACCATAGAGTTCAGTGGTGAATTCAATAAGCATTACCTATGATGCTAAGAAACTACATCATCATAAACAGTATCAAAACACTTTAGCAGTAACACTTTAGAAGCATTCATAAAGATTTTATCACCATAATGAAGAACTGAAAAAAAAAGTACAGTAAACAAGCATTTTCACATTTACCACTGAAATGCTTAACTTGTTTCTGTAATGAAAACCCAGGATACTTCTTAGTCTCTTTATTAATTCTTCAATGTGAGTTTTAATCTGTCATCAATAAAGATATCAAGACACCTGTCACTAGTAATACACTTGATAAGGGCTCCATTTAAGGTCTTAATTTGCAGATCTTCTTAGTTACTACTGTGTGAAGATAAAAACATTTGCCTTCTGGATGCTATTTGAATACTGCTTCTAAGTCATACATTGTTTGAAATTCACAGTTGGAACAGAGAAATATAAAACAGCATCAACTGATTTAAGATAAACGTTGCGGCTATTCAACTTGCTATCAATGTTTATTATATCTCTAAATATATAAAATCCAACATCTGTCTGTCCACTTTTCATGAGAGAACAACTTTTTGTTTTGTTAACCATAATAAAAAAGTCAATTCAAATGTATTAGCAGTGGGTGAGCAAATTTTGTACAACCACAAATATTCACACACACTCACGCACATGCTGAATTCAGACAACACTAGACAATATGTTAATGAAAAATTATTAATTTATTCAAAATTTGGCTGTGGGACAGAGATGTATAAAGGCAACTGCTGACACACAAAGCCAGATAATTATAAATGTATATAATAAAAACATATACACATGCACAAGACCCTGAGCTACTCCTTTTCCAATATAAAGTGCAAAACTCTTTTCCTTTACACTGCTGTTTCATTGCCATTTTACATTGTACGTATAATGGATTTGAACACTTAATTATCCATATATGTTTATAATAAATACATACAAAAATACACAAATTACACAAGAACATATGTGTAGGAGAGTAAGAAACTGACAGTACAAATATATTAACACACACACAAACATAGTGTGCAAACAGTTGGGTTTTCCAGGAAACGATAGTGGTTGCACTTACAAATCAGCCTTCAAACAACCAGCTGTGAGGATCAACGGCCTAAATTACATCTGCAGGTATACTCCTGGCACACTGCCCATCTTCTGACTGTCTGTCTGGTTAAGAAGGAAACTGTCGTACCTCTGGAATTCCTCACACTCTCACTACTAATTCTTGCTTCCCGCACTCACTTTCTCTCCCTCCTCCTCAGGAGAGAACATTTAGCTTTCCTTGAATCAAATTACAATGCCTGCAGTGTCTGCCGATTCCCTATCCACAACTTAATTCTATTCTACTGTCTCTTATGCGACAATGAGTCTTCCATGACCCTGCCTTTTCCTTAATTTTTCCTCTCTAATTTCTTGCAAACCATACAAACAAATGAAACAAGAAGCAGACATATAATCTTGAAATACATTAATTGCTACTACATTGTTAAAGCAAAGAGATTCTTAATGTTAATGTAGAGGAAAGGAAATATTTGTGGAAAAATAAATGTCACTGTGTCTTCTAAAGCATTAGTGGTTAATTGATCTCTAGCAAGTGTTTTGCCTCAAACCACAAAAAAATGTAACCATTTTTATTATGGGAAACATATATTTTGCCTTTATCTTACTAAATTAACACAAGCTAATGCTACTTATTTCATAGATTTAAAAAAAATTAAGCAAACACTTTTTGTATCTTTAATTTTTTTTCATTTAATTTTTATTTTTAAGCCGATTGCTAGAAGTACTGGACAGGCAGTGATTCTGTGTTCTTCAAAATTAGCAGAACATCTAGGAGTATGGAATGACTGTAGACACATATGAACTATATTAAGTGCAACAGTGACATATTTTCCTGTTAAGTTCCCTTGTCCACATCCCTCTACTAACTACTCCTTCGATCAATGCTATAAAAAGGATTTGTTTTTGCAAGTCAAAGCATAGAAATACTAGAATTTGAACGGCCAGAATTATACTGTGTGGTTTAATGAATCATGGGTTCTACTTAGGGGTGGGCGGTATGACCAAAATTCTATATCACGGTATTTTTCTAAATTATCCCAGTTTCACGGTATTCGACAGTATTTTTTTCCCCCATGCATGACTGGATGTTAACCACATTTTCCACTGTAATTACTGGCTAAGAATAACCTATTCCACTGTCAAGAGTATTGTACAAAAAATGTTTTTAATGTGCACACAAGTATAAATACAGGTTTGCATTGCCCCATAAAGTGATAGTTTTCAAGGGGGTGGCACTAATGGAGAAGGTATCACATTGCATGACAGATGCAGTCAAAATATAGAACCTTTTTATTAAAAAAATTTTGCAAAAACTTAAACTATAATTTTGATAACATATTTTCAGCCATACAAAGAGGCATTTAGACGTAGTAAAATATCCAGAAGTGCTTGTCAAAAGTTGTATTGCACTGAATATGTCTTAGAAAAGGAATACATAGTAAATATTTTTTGTAAACCAACTACACTTTCTGTTAATGTTAACAATCTCTGTCCACTGACACGTTAAAGTGACTTTTTAAACAACTTTATCATCATTAAACTGCATAATATTTAAACTAATAAATAATAACAATAAAATAAATAATAGTATTATTACTGATAGTTGCACTATTACTTCAAGACTTTAAGCCCAGGTGCATTACACAGTATTCACCAAATTAAAATAAAATAAACAAGTGCAACTTGGTGATGACATCTTTACCAACTGAACCATCATTTAGGCAAACTGCATTAATATGGACCTTGCTTCAAGCTAAGCTATTTGCATAAATAATAAACCTGCAACTTGCATTTATAATGCAATTTGTGGTATAGCCCTACGGAATCGTATTAGGGCCATGGTGAAGAAAAAAACAATACGGACACAGGGAAGAAAAAAACAAACTATATGTCGAGAATAAAGTCAACATTTCCACTTGATTCTCGCCGTTTATGTCGAGAATAAAGTCGACATTTCCACTTTATTCTCGCCGTTTATGTCGAGATTAAAGTCAACATTTCCACTTTATTCTTGCCATTTATGTTGAGATTAAAGTCGACATTTCCACTTTATTCTCATAGTTTACTTCATAATTAAAGCAGAATGTCATAAACTAAACTTCTTCCTAAAATCAATGTTTAATTTACTAGATTTTGTCAAACCCCGTCATAAATTAATGCAGCACATTAAATGCTTTGTGTTGCGTTCCCTGACTCAGTTGTTAATCACTACGCTTCTTAAACTGACTTCCTCCGCACTAAGAGGAGACAGCGATCACCATACAGAATCCATTCACTTCATGATATTCCTGCTCTCTGAAAAATTAGAATGCTAAGATAAATACTTGATATCATTTTCATGATGAAATGCATTAAAGCAGGTATTAAACATGCACGGTAGTGAGGCAGTAGTGCTGCTCCCTCGCAGTAAGGGGTCCCCAGGTGTATGTTCAGTGTAGAGAACTTTATGGCAGGTGTGACAAGGCTCCAAAAAACTGGATGTATGAATGGGTATCGCACAGGTTTAACTTAAATATTGTGTAAATGTTGGGTTTGTGATCTGGTGGTCGGAGACACGAACACAGAATTCAATGCATGTTCTTCTGAGCGGGCTTTCTTTATTGCACGCGTGCTGTCTCTATCTGACGTATCAAAACCCCAGTTCCTATCCTTCCTTTTTCTTTCTCCACATAACCAATCACCACACGATAAACGTCTTTGTGAAATTAAAACTAGTTATAAACTTAGACCACGGAGTGTTCAGAACTTTAAAAATATCTTCGTTATACATGTTTAATTATGCCATCCATTCAGGGTTACACCCATCCCTGAACGAGTCGCCAGCACATCGCAGGATGAATACGAGCAAAACATACACTAGCAGGGTCAATATAGCATAACAAAACCCCACATCCTATATGACTTTGAAAGGAAACTGAAGCACGCCGAGTATACCCACCAGAAAAACATGCAAATACAAGGCAGGGTACATCCAAGACACCCTTGCTGTGAGGCAGCAGTGCAATCTCCACGCCGCAGTGCCCCCACATGATTAATGCATGCTTTAATGCATTTCACCATAAAAATATATTTCAAGTTTTTATCTTAGCATTCTAAATGTTCAGACAGCAGGAATATCATGAAGTGAATGTATTCTGTGTGGCGATCGCTGCCGGCGCCTCCTCTTAGTGCAAGAGGAAGTCAGTTTAAGAAGCTCGGGGAACACTTAACACAAAGCATTTAATGTGTTATATAACATGACGGGGTTTGAGAAAATCTAGTAAATTAAATATTCATTTTATGATGAAGTTTAGTTTACGATGTTCTACTTTAATGACAAATTTCGAGAATAAAGTCATCATGTTGACTTTAATCTTGACATAAACGGCAAGAATAAAATAGAAATGTCAAGAATAAAGTCAACATGTCGACTTTATTCTCGTCATAAGCGTCGAGATTAAAGTGGAAATTTTCGAGAATAAAGTCAACATGTCATCACACTATTATACAGTACCCAGGTAAATTACACTGTATTGAAAACAAATAAAACAAGTACAACTTGTCTTGCACTATTATCCAGTAGTATAGAAACAGTATTTACACATTTGAACATAATGGTCCACATCCGACCTTTTAAAACCAAAGTATCTCCAGGAAACGGACGTGATTCCTATTTTTCGGCAAAAGTTCTTCTGTGTCATCATGTTCAACTTTATCGTCAGCTTCAGTTTTGGAATGTTCTCTGTCCATTTTCACCGCGCAATACCTACACTACCACTACCTATTTAGTGGAGTAGCAGTGAAAAAGAGCCCCTGTGCAACAAATCTGTGTTTAGCAGTGTAGCAGTGAAAAAGGTCCCCACTTGAACAGTTTCCCGCTGCGCCACGTTCCGAATGTCGTTTAGGCAATTTAAAACGGTGTTGCGGTATAAGAAAAATTCATATAAAAAAAATAAAAAACGGTTTTTGGTATGAACCGGTATACTGCCCAGCACTAGTTCTACTCATTCACAAATATGGTAATTCCAGTATAAAGCAAAGACTATTTCAGTCAAAGATGAAATAAAATGCACAGGCTACCCCAGCAAGTGAGCATCTCTACAATTTAGACATATTTCTAGGGGAACATGTCTCTTTCTCCTTGTATTAGAACATAACATTATTTATTTATTTTATATACTATGGTTGAATCAATTACCAAAATCGCCATTCTTATTTCTTCATTTGGAGAGAAGGTGCTATAGTCAGGAACAAAAAATCTTAAAAATGTTCAATTCTTTCGCAAAACAGTCTATAATACAAAGAAAAAAACATGGAACAAATATTTCCTAGAAACTACAGTGATATTAACAGAGTATGATGTCACTGATGAAATTATGACAAATAAAACAGTTTAATTTATATTTCATTGAATTTAAAGATTTCATGAACCCCCCCCCCCCCCCATATAGACCAGAGAAAGAAAAAACAACTTCTCATAATTTCAACAAGACATATTTTAAAATAAGTACAAACCATGGATAGTAAATTTTAAGTGTAAGAACTCAACATTAGCTACCTTTTGGATAGCTACTGTGTTGGTCCTTTGATAATTTGAAAGTTTACATTGAAATGAAGCAAAAGTCAAACATTTTAAGAACATATTAAATTCTAAATAACTTCCAAGCAATAGATGAAGATATTGTCCGCAGAAATCCGCGAACCAGCAAAAAATTATGTAGTGTTTATACACAGCCCTGCTGGATACCTTGGGGGCCACCGGGAGTCGCTGTAGGGGGGCTTGTGGGCTCTTATGTGCCCTATAACCCGGGAGTACGTCACGGTCACGTGACAGGAAGGAATGACGTGCTCCCGGGGTGAAGAAAAGAACTGTTTACCCTGACCCGGAAGGAATACGGACTTGTGGGTAATGG